>NW_009932660.1:0-15304 GCF_000696875.1 Nestor notabilis
GCCGGCTGGGCTTAAACCACGACAATGATGCACCTTGAAAGATAAGTGACAATATTCCCTCATACTTTCCAGAAACAGTTAGAAGTAATGAGAATGTGTCTGTGTATATCACCAGTACCCAGGCCTGCAACAGAGAAGCTTGTACCATTCCTTCAGTCAGCCACTTCCCACATTGGCAAACAGCCCTGGCTCCGCAAGAAGGTACTAGAAAGCCAAGGGGATTCCTCCATCTAAGTAGGATAGAGAATTAGACCCCTCCATGGCTACCTCCTGCAGAGTAGCAGGCTGAACTAGGCTAGACAACAGAGTAGTCAATGCCTCACGGCATACAGCTCATGGCAGGAAAATTCAAAATTAGCTATCCTCTGGCAGGGAACAGGGTAGCGTTTTATTCTTTTGGAAGGCTGTCACTTCATACCAAACCTGTTAATTTTCAAGAATTATGGACAAGAGTTTGCCTGATTAGTAGTTGTTGGAGTACATGGGTATATTTAGACTATTAAAATAATACTATATAGATGTCTTCTTAAGTGCTGAATTGAAAATGGCAGTTTTCATGCCATGGCTGTTGGCTACCAGACTTCAGTGTGGGTTCTACATATGGAATCAGAGGTATTACATAGGAAAGGACCCTGCTACCTCCTCTTCTCTTTCTTCCTGTAAAGAAACCATCTCTGCCTCCTACCTCTTTCCTCTCTAAAATGAGGCTTGTCTCTTCTTTTCTGCCTCCTATGTAAAAGGAAAAAAGCAGGCTGCATCAAACCAGTATTAATGTGTGCTTTGCAGGGGCAGTTCCTTTGGCTACAGAACAGAATGTCCCAATTTGCCCAGATGTTGTCAATCAACAGATGTTTCTATATTGCTTAAAAGTAATATATAATTTGCATAGCAATGCCTTTCCCTGCTTTTTCAACGTGTACTGCTCTGTAAATGAGTGTGAAAATGTCAGACTAATATATTAACTTTTACATTCACAATTAAATGGAAGAATTTCACTATTTGAATATATTACGGGAACTGATTTTAATCCTAATACATAGCCAATCTTTCCCTGGCATTTTGGTTTTCAAAACAGCTTCTTTTTTTCCAAAAACATTCTGGGGCATGCAACTCACATTAAGATTAGAGAGTGCCATAAGAAATAATCTTGTGTGCCTAGACCAGAATAAATCTTACGGGCTCACATCTGCATAAGTATTGTGTTGTCTGAGCCAGATCCAGCTGAAGGGTGTAAACCAAAGATTACAAAGTTTATTCTCCATGAAGTACCTGCTGGTGGAATATACAGTGCCTTTAAAAATACTAGGCATCATTATACCAGCAGCAAATATATTTCTACTGGCAACATTTTTTTGTAAAATCACAATTTCACATTCTCTATGTTAAATTTTCCATCTTACTCATGGACACTAGTTAAAACACCTTGTTGTCCTAATCATTCTCCAGGGCATTCATCTGCTGTGCCTTTCCAAATGAAGAAACCAGGGTCAAGAATGAGTGGGACAGGCTTAAGCCCATGCCTCTCTTTCTCTAGAAGTAATGTTCCATTTCTCCAACAGAAATACAAAGGAGAAAACCATACCACTTCATATATCTGCAGGAAGCACAAAGGGAATGGGTTTTACTTTTTTATTCCAGTTGGAGGCATTTTCCACATCCCAGTTCTGCGACTCTTATTACTGGAATCCACGACAACTGCTCTGTCTTCTCCATGGCAGAATGGGAGGATCATCATTTCTTCTCAGAGCTCTGAGTATTCAGCAGTATAGGCAAAACCCACAAACACATATACTTACTTTGGTTCTCCATAAAAATTCCTCCTGTGGAGAACATAGCCTTCACAAGAATGCAATAATACTTCTGAAGCAGAATGGACAGCTGGGAAGGTCTTCAGCTGCTTGACAAGTGCAACAAAATTAGTTTTTGAAATACTGGTAGAAAATGTTGTTCTCAAAGTCCAACAGTTGGAAAGACATAGTCTAAGAAAATAACATGGTCAGAGAAAACAACAAAGGGCTAGTTCTGCTCTCCAGTGTGTTGGAGTAAATCCAGAACAATTCCACTGGAATCAATAGTGGTTTTCTGGATTTAAACCAGCAATGCTTAGAGAAGAACATGACCACAAATTCCTGAATTGCTGCGTAATATCCTAAAAGCACACAATTTCCTACGATGAAATTCTGATGATGACAAGAGTGTGTGTGTGTAGGGAGGGAAGAGATTTTACCAGAGTGGATCTGTATATCTACATCAGTTAAGGAAGAGGGAATTTTGCTTCCAGATCTTAATATACATCTAGCAGTATAGGAGGTGCAACTAAGACAAACAAGCAGGGCTTGAAAGTATACCTGTTTTGGTGGTGAGTACTGATGGCAAATAATATCGAAAGACAAATTATATGAATGTTACCAACCTACCCTGCCTATATTACATGCAATACACACTTAAAACTGCATCTATTGAAATTACTTCACTGTTATGCTGCTGACTTTTATGGTATCACCATACTTCCCATGATGCTCAGATATACAAACACCACATCTGTCAAGGAGATGGTATGTAAGAATCTCAACTTTCACAAAACCAAAAAGGTTCCTAGTACTGCTACCCTTTGGAAAGATGGAGAAAAGCTTGAAACATGATCACAGTTCATTACCAATAACAAGAAAACAAAGAACTAATAAAGAAATACCCTAATATAGTGATAACATTTTAATGCTCTGGTATGATTGTTTTAAACTAATCTACCTTAATGAATTTGAGTAGGGAGAGATCATACCTTCTAAGAACACTTAGAATCACAGAATGGTTTGGGTTGGAAGGAACCTTAAAGATCATCTGGTTACAACCCCCCTGCCATGGGCAGGGACACTTTCCGCTAGATGAAGTTGCTCAAAGCCCCATCCAACCTGGCTTTGAAGACTGCCAGGGATGGGACATTCACAGCTTCTCAGGGCAACCTGCTTCCAGTACCTCACCACTCTCATTGTTACTGATGGTACTAAGCCCAACACATTTTAAAGCATAACCCATTTTTCTAACTCAGGTATATTTCCACCCATCATAAGAAGGAAGTATAGTTGTTTTTCAGCAGACAATCTGAGACTATTAGTTTTATAGTAGTTGGGCTTCCCTGACAAAGAACTCTTCTGAATGAATTAATGTCATAATGAACAAATGAGTCATTTTCTGACACACTAAATTAAAACAAGGTCTGGATTTATGAGCTGTGGCACTCAGGGTGACATTCTCCTTTAAAAACAATTTCTGTTTCTTTTTAATGGAAAAACACAAAACTGGCCAAAGCCACCAAACACTGAGAATTTAAGATCTATATTTTGGGCATGCTAGGTCCTTAAAAGACTCAATGGAACTATAGACTAGCTTCCTTATGCTGCTTAGAAGGTTTAGCAAAGAAACATTTTACAGAAAATGTTGAACAAAAATAAATGACCATATATTTTCTACCTTTCTACTCTAATTTCAGAACAGTTCATAAATTCCCTTCATCTGTTGTGAGCTGAGATAAACAAAATTTATTGATAAATATGTTTTGGGGTAAATTTTGTTTTCCTTTTTTTTTCCCCTCCATTAATTGTTTAAAGACAAGACATACTGAAAAAAAATCTCACCTTAATATTCAAAATTGTTTGAATATCTTTGGAGTCCAAATGGCAAGCCAGTTTTTGGAAATACTCAGTTGTTTTCTTGGTTAATTAATTCTATTACTTTGCATGCAATTCCTTGATTATGTGGCTTATATGAGTAATAAGCATGACATGAATGGTAATTTCACAAATCAAACTTCAAAGCAAACTATTGTTGGTGAATATTTAAGCATAACACCCTCAATATTTGATATATACCAATACTGCATATATGTCAGTAAACAACAAGAGCCACAAAGGGAAACCTAAATACTTGCCAGGACTTGCCCAGGAGCTCTGCTGACACAGCAGCTGAATCATAGAGGTTGGCACCAGGAGGGATGACACCACCCCTGAGTGGATAAAAAAAACTGCCCTGGGAGTCAGGGAGTGTGAGAAGGGTGTTGGTGCCTTACTAGCTCAAGGGATTGGCTCTGTTGATGGTTATCACTCTCTCAGAAGGAGCTTGGATATGTTATCCATCCAGTGCAAAGTCATGTCCTCTGCACTCACCAGGGAGGATGTAGGAACCCAGACAGAGCTGCCACAAAAACCCAAGAAAATGGCAAACTTGCTGAAGGTGCACTCAATCCAACTGTCCATGTCACCCACAAAGATGTTAACAGCACCAGTCCCAATACTGACCCCTGAGGAACACCACTTGCCACTGATCTCCACTTGGATATTGAGCCATTGACCAGGACTCTTTGAGTGTGTCCATCCGGCCAGTTCTTTATTCACTGAACAGTTCCTCTGTCAAATCCATGCCTCTCCAATTTAGAAGCAAGGATGTTGTGTGGGACAGTGGCAAATGCCTAACACAAGTCCAGGTAGACATCAGTTGTCCTTCTCTTATCCACCAACATTGTGGCCCCACTGTAGAAGACCACCAGATTTGCAGGCTTTTGTAGTTCCCTGTGTCTTCCTTATCTCTCTTTTTAAAATTGGAGATTATATTTCCCCTTTTCCAGTCAGCAGAAACTTCACCAGACTACCATGACTATTTCTCTATGTTGTTCCCAGGCTACCCATCCTTGCTTCCACCCTCTGTAGGCCTCCTTTTAATGCTGGAGTTTGTTCAGGAGTTCCTTGCTCATCCACAGAGGCCTCCTAGTGGTCTTGCCTGACTTCCTCTTTGTCAGGATGCGTTGCTCCTGAGCCTGAAAGATGTGATCCCTAAATACTGTACAGCTTTCTTGGGCCCTTCTTCCCTCCAGGGCTTTCTCCCAAGGCACTCCACCAAGTAGATCCCTCAAGAGGCTGAAGTCCGCTCTCCTGAAGTCCAGGAGGTGAGTTTGCTACTCACTCTTCTCACTGCCCTGAGGATCTCAAACTCCACAATTTCAAGGCTGCCTTTGAGTTTCACATTCCTCACCAGCCCCTCCCTGTTGGTGAGGACAAGGTCCAGCAGAGCCCCTCTCCTCATAGATAGGTAAAAATATTTTATTTTGACCTCTGTGGAACAAAACATTCTAATGCTCTATCTTGAAATTAGTTTTCATTTCAGTAATTTCTTTACTTCATATTTATAAAACCATGCAAAGAAAAAATTCAAAAATTAAATGAAATATATTGATTTTTTCAGCCCTAAATGCATTACTTGAGGGACATTTCAATTAACAGAACATCTACATGAAAAGCTTTTGTTCTGCTGCAGAAGAAAAGGCATTTCAAAATTCTGAAACTCAGCTAAAGATATGGCTCCCACATGGTTTTAATGCATAGACAAAAATACATGTTGTTGTAGCAGGAGATTTCACCAAATGCTCTATCATTCTTTTAGTTAAAAACTGATGGCTATTTAACACTTAATTTACCAATGACAAAACAGTATATTCTGTATTTCACAATTCATTGATCATCCTCTATAGGTATACCAGTTTTAACAATTTGAGAGTTTTAATGATTTAGGTTATACGTTTGATGGTTTCTGAGAACTGAGAAACAGTCTATGATCAAGAGCAGATTTCAGAATGGCTTCCACACAGCAATGCCATCACTGTTCCTTTCAACCAGTAATGAAATAGGAAAAATTCCAACAAATACTTACTGCTCAAGCTTATTGTCATTAATATTCTATAAAGTGTTCATCTTCCTCTAAGTTTTGATAAACAATTGTTTCTTCAGTCTCAAACAAACTATGACAAGAAATATGCACAGGTATCCATGAATGAGATACCATCTATGCCAAAATTTGACATGCAGGTTGACAGATTTGAACAACTTACACAAGAAATGGAGAACATCAGCTTGCTATTCCAGCTAAAAACAAAACTAAGAAAATTAAGCATCCTGTTTTTTAAAAGACATCACTGAATAGCCCCACATATACAAACAGGTGACATGTAATATTATCTTCATCTTGAATGCTGGGGTTTAGATATTTGGGTGTAAGTCACATTTGAGGAGCAAAGGACTCTGCTATGGAGGATGACAAACCTACACACCAGAAAACTTTATTAAAAAAAAAAAAAAGAAGAAAAAAAATACCTAATAACTTGGTGCATCCAAAGATGTCTTATATTCAGAGGTGGAGAGAACAAGCATTGAGAAAGGGCAACATCTTTTACAGCATCTGAAGCTGAGAATCCAGAAATAAGTGCATGGAAAATTGTTACTTTGTTCAGAATTGGCATGAAAATTTGCTCATATTTTAAACAACATAAAACTTGGTTCATCTTGAAGAAGAGGAATTCTTAAAAAAAATAGTAAAATCAGATAGAAAGGTCCATGGAGTGTAGGCATAACTACTGCAAGTAACAACTACCTATATTCAAGATAAACTATCGATATCTGTCAACTTGAAACAAGTACTGAAAAGGCAAGCATTCTCTGAATTTCTGAGTGATGAGGAAAATGCTCAGGGCCTTCACAATATTTTCACTGCAATTAAATACTCCTTTTATTTTTTTAAATCAAGTTGAAAGCACCAGCAGACTAGGAAAATAGTTGGGAGCAGAAAGCTGTTTTATATTGTCACAGTAACTGAAATTTAACAGTAACCAGATTTGCCAGAAATTTGTGAAACGTTGCCCTGGGAAAATTTACATTAAACAAATTTCTAATTTATTGTATAAATATAATTCAAACATTATGAATACTGCAATCCTCATTCATGTTTACCAAAGACTTTACTTGTAGTCATTCTTATCAATATGGACATTTGTTTTTTGGGGCAGACAAGTAGGGATTTATCCAAGATTTTTTTTGAAGTGTTTTACCTTCTGGAAAGATAATGAGAGTCTGTGGTATCATGAAAGTGAGTAGCAGAAGCCTAGGCAACAGAGTTCATAATTCATAATCACAGCCTATTATTTATGATAATGTTTTTATTAGGATTTCATTAGGATAACCTCTGTAAAAGCAAAGATAACGAAAAGTGCATTTAGCCATAAAGAAGACAGGCACTCTGCATAAACAGTCCTTCCAAATTTCCCAGTAGGAAGAGAAAAAGAATAAAATTCTGGTCCAAACAAATCCAGTGACTGATAAATTAAATAGGACTAGGATTAGTCCTCTTAACCTCAGTTTCTGTTCACAACAGAGAAGGCTAGTTTTCACCAACACAGAGACATCTACTTATTCTAATACTGCTGTTTATTGTCATGCCAACACTCTCCTATCAGCAGATCAGCTTTTTTCATCTTTATGGGCCTCTGCCTGCAGTGATCTAATTTCATTTCCTCGTGCTAGCTGAATCTTAATTTCCAGATAGCATTTTGTGTACGACTGACAAACCTGTACCATGGTATTCTGCCAAACAGAGGGACATCAAGTGTTTTTGTCATAAACAGATGTGTGCACATTTTCTGGGTGAATTTCCTGAATATAAGAAAACTGCAACATACTTTCCTCCTCAGATAACATGAGTGCTGGGCTTTATTGGGTGAAAGAAAAGCAGAGAGAAGTAAGGGAACCTCCAACTTAGCTAGATGCTTGTGCACTCAATTTACTACTTACGGAAAGACGTGACCATTTGCTTTCTACCCATCCATTAGACATAAGGTGAGATTGAAAAGAACTGAAAGGCTGATCTTAGGGCTGCCATTGAGTCAGGTAACCATTGGACATGTGCAAACATTCTGGAAAATGCATGGTATTCAAGAGAGGTTACAAGCTCAGAGGCATAACCATTCTAAGTGAACCAGATTTATATAGGAACCTGTCACCTTCACCTGCTTTCCTGGGATTAAGTTTACCCACAGAGGGAAAAAAAAAACCCAAAAACCTAAGAGTAATTTCCATATCTCACTCCTTGCCCTTGTAGCAAGAACTGCTGTGGTCTGAGCTAAAAATCAGATTGCTTATATAGAGCATCTTTCACCCTCCCTAGTGTCTTGCATTTCAAAGCTGTCATTCATGTTAGCCTAGCTCAGTTTTCCCAGTTTTCCTTTACTCCTTCTGCCTTGCCCTCCCTTGGAAAGTGAATGACATGAAAAAAGAACAGAAATCACCAATGAAAGGAGTCAGCATACCAATGAAATTCTAGGAAAAAATAGTTACAGACCCCAGCATTTGAAGGACTCTGCGTAAATTTTTGTGTGTGCTGCCCAGCAGTGGTTTTTGTTGCACACTGACTTCCTATTTAGTTTTGAAAAGAATGAGAGGCAACGCAGCCCAAATCACCTTGTACTTTGCAGTACAGGAATCATGTACCTAGCCTTCAAATCTCATCTCTTTATGTAGAAACAGGCTGTCCCTTGTGCCCTTGCTAGTCTACATCGTGATTAAGTTTTGAAAGGGAGAAATTAAGAACATCTTCTTCAACTAGGTCCCTCTAGTAAAAATTAGAGGCATATAAAAATCTCCTCAAAGCTTTTTAAACTAGTTAACCCTCTCTAGACATCAAAGTCATTAACTATAATTCAGTCACTATATATAACAGCCAGTTCTTATTCAATGCTCTAAAATGGTAAAAGCTGGACATTGAGCATTTCAAACAAATCTCTGCATCTACTTACAGATTTAAAAAATATTTTTATCTGTTCTTTGCAGTTTATATTAATTTACCTTGTCTACATTTCGTTTATAGAATATCAATGGCACTCAGCACATTATGATGAACATTGTAGCAATTCCCCTTTAAGCTTGCAATATATTACTTAATCATCCTTTCTATTAATAATCCTTATACACATACAGTTGCTTAATATTTAAAACCAAAACTGTAAATGCAGTCTAGTGCTTTATTTCAGCTTACAACTTACACAAAATCAAAGCCTTTTAAAAAAATCAATCAGCTCTTTCAGAATCTATTAAAAAGTATCATTTAATAGAAAACATTCATTTTAAGCTTTAGTGGGGCAATATTATCTTTCTTTACATTAAACTTTGAAAGAGCAAACCTGTAATATAAAAGTCTCTTTTGTTTTCCTTTTCTGTTCTTCAGCATTTATAAATGACAAAAAATACTCCCTTTATGAGGGAGTTTGAAAACCAAAACTTAATTAGCATTTTTATTCTAGTTAAAGAGGACAAACTTACCTCTATCTTACATTATATATGTTGTAAGTGTATGATCAGTAGAAAGATAAGTTCTTATCTTTAGGAAGTAGACAGGAGGGAAATCTCGTTAGCTGTTCCCTTATCTTCAGGGGACTGTCCTCTTTATACAACTGCTGTCCAAGTTCTGCCCTTGAAAGACAGACACCTATGAATTTATGCATCAAAATTTCCCCAGCTTATATCACATTGTGTGAAACATATTAATTGCATGATCTTTTCATTTAAAACGCTTAAGAGCTTTTAAATTTCTACTTCTTACTGTACCTACTTAATTTTACTATGCTACCTAAAGAAAGCATGGAGCAATGCGATAAAATACAGCACGACAGTGGAGGCCCAGACCCAAGACAGATCTCTTGTGACATACTGCTTCCAGTATACTCAGCAGTGGTAAAGACCTTATCTAAAATACTGCCATCAGCTTTTAGCATGATACGTCAGTGAAGTATATGAAAAGACTAGAAAAGCAAAGTATAAATCTGTAGAATTGTGGGATAAATTTGAAAGACTTGGGGCTCTGATTTACTTTTCTTTTCATGAATGCTAGTGTCTAAGTATATAGACTCAACGCTACACATTAGCCATGTCTAAAGAGCACGGTGAGGTATCAGCAGGGCACAGGTTTCATGGTTTGGGCTTCGGCTTCAAGTGAGGTAGAACACGGAACACAGGAGGAATGCTGCCTCCAAAGACACTGAGGGTCTGTTTGCTTCAGGCTGGATACTCATTTCTACTCTTTGAGGCTACCACTTTGTTGTGGTTCAAGCCCAGCAGGCAACTTAGAACCACGCAGCCGCTCGCTCACTCCCCCCACCTCTTCCTTCCTCCCCCTGCTCCCGGAGGGATGGGGAGGAGAATCGGAGGAATGTAACTCCCACGGGTTGAGATAACAGCACTCCAGTAACTAAGGTATAATACAAACCACTACTGCTACCAATAATAATGATAAGAGAAATAACAAGGGGAGAGGACACAACCGCTCACCACCCGCCGACCGATACCCAGCCCGACCCGAGCAGCGATCTGCCCCTTCCGGGTAACTCCCCCCAGTTTATATACTGGGCATGACGTGCTGTGATATGAAATTCCCCTTTGGCCAATTTGGGTCAGGTGTCCTGTCTCTGCTTCCTCCTGGCTTCCCCTCCTCTCTGGCAGAGCATAAGACTGAGAAAGTCCTTGGTCAGAGTAAACATTACTGAGCCACAATTAAAAACATGGGTGTTATCAGCGTTGTTCCCAGGCTGAAAGTCAAAAACACAGCACTGCACCAGCTACTAAGAAGGAGAAAAAATGACTGCTATAGCTGAACCCAGGACACACTTCATGCCTACAAAACTGTTGTTCGTAGTCTCTTGAGGCACTTTACTAGTGGATGGTCTGGGAAAGCAGGGCTGAAGAACTACAAAGGACCAATCTCATGGGAGGTGAACAACCTCAAGGGATCTTTTGCAGGGAGACCTATCTCACTAAAGGGTATAACTGCATGCTAGAAAGCCTGTCTTATTCCACTATTTCAGTTCCTAATTGGTGTTGGGTTTGTTGCAGCTTCAACAGAAGAAATTAACAGGTGGTGAAATATATGGGAGGGGAATAATAATCACAGAGTCACAGAATGGTTGATGTTGGAAGGGACATCTGGAGGCCAACTTGTCCAACCTCCCTGCTCAAGCAGGATCCCTAAAGCCAGTTGCCCAGGACCATATCCAAACAGCTTTAACGTATCTCCAAGGATGGAGACTCTACAACTTCTTTGAACAACCTGTGCCAGTGCTTGATCACCCCCACAGTGAAAAAGTTTTTTCTGATGTTCAGGAGGAACTTCCTGTGTTTCAGTTTGTGCCCATTGTTTCTGGTCCTGTCACTGGACACCACTGAAAAGAGACTGACTCCATCTTCTTTACACTCTATCATCATGTATTTGCATAACATGCCCTTGTATTTCCAAAACATGCCCTTTTCCAGGCTGAACTGTCCCAGCTTTCTCATGTTTTCCTCATATGAGAGATGCTCCAGTAATTTCATCATTTTTGTGGAGCTCCACTGGACTCTCTCCAGTTTGCTCATGTCTCTGTTTTACCAGGGAGCCCAGAACTGGGCACAGTATTCTAGGTGTGGCCTAAACAGTGGTGAAGGTAAAGATCATACAGTAGAGGGGAAGGAAAGCATAGTATTTGACCTTTTTAACTCCTGAATTAGATTAAAAGGAAGGACTCTTTTCATCAAAACTTTTTCAAGTTTCTATTTAAAATCAAGGGACTTTTTATTTCATTTCTTTGGCTTTCAACAATTAGAAAAAAGCTGTTACTTTTTTCCAGTGAATAGAACCTCTTCATCAAACACTCCTTCTAAGCTTCTTCTTTTTATCCAACCCTTCTTCCTAAAATCCATGCTGGAAGAAAAAATTCTTATTCCTTAAAAATAACTCTCTGAGTAGCTGAAGCACAGCTTTCTTTCAAGATGTTCACACAAGGTGATCAACAACTCCTGCAAGCCAGACGCTATGTACATGTAAATCTACCCTGTGCTGTTGGCGTCAAGGGAATAAAACTGGCTTATGCCAGCTGGGAAGCTGGCACACTCTTATTTCCTAGCAGCTGCATGACTGCTGTCCAAATTCATGGGCAAAAGGAGACAAAGAACACAGCAGAAAGTGGGGATATTTAGCTCATCTGGCTTAATGTGTCCTTGCTGACAACTTCAGTCATCAGAAGAGCATAAGTTGTGCTGACACACAGGAATGCACTTCCATCCTGTCAGGCTAACAGTGATCATAGGTTCAAACTCACTCTTATTTCAGAGCTGCCATTTCTGGCTTGACAAGCAAAGTTGAAGAATATAAGACTTACTCACTTCTTGGATTGATAAATTTTCAAACCCAGAGCACAACAATTTAGCCAAAGAATTTCCACAGAGCTTTGAAATTTGTAACACCTCATTTCTTTATCTGTAACACTGCTTCAAAATATGCTCCTTGCATATATATTTCCAGTCATCATCTTCCCTTCTTTTCTCCTGGTCATTCAGTAAATTTTCAGACATTTTGTTCTGACCCTAAATCTGTACTTCAGTCAGTGGATTGTATAACACCTGAAATATGCTTTATTCCTCCAAGAATACAGTCAACACAGGAACCAAAGTGAAATTCTTTTCCAGCTTAACCTGAGCCCATGGCAGTAAACTGCAGAAGTAAGCACTTCTAGGAGGGTTGCTCTTGTTTGTTTTGCAGCTGAGCCACAACATAAATAATTCCACAGGTACCATGTGCATGTGAATATCAGGGCATGGCCTATTTTGTCTTGCCCCTTTGAGGTGGATTTGGTACACTGTGCATGGGCTTTCTGAACCAATTAAGGTTTTCTCAGGTCAAGACAGGAACTGGTAGAGAAGACCCATGTCACTGCAGGCAGGGAAATGGGACTGGTGTGAAGTTGCACTTGTACAGAGCTTTCTATCAACATTCGTGTCAGGGTGGTAATATAGACACAGTGTGTCCGAGATGTACAGCATAGCTGTCCCAGGGGTGCTTGTGGGGCACTCAAGATATTTGGAACCTTACAATGCCACTGATGGAAAAACTGATGGCAGCCAGGGAAGAGGCTGCATAAATATTCTAAACCTGGGTGATTGCTTCTTCTTGCTAATTAGGGCCTAGTTCCAGAACTGATGTGGGTTGTTTCATTTTGTCACTGAGCTATATTTTTGAGACTTTGTTTTCAAAAAAGCATGCCTTTTTCTTTATAAAGCCGCTGTGGTTTGATGGGGTTTTTTTTTGGAATTGTTGAAAATATTTTTATTCGGGTCAAATGGAACTTTCCAGATTGATACATGTTTTATTTTGTCATTATTCTCTTACTCCAGTTCCCCCCAAAACAGCTGTTACAGTCCAAGTAAAACTAATTCCTATCTCTTAGGCTCATGACTGGTTGGTTGGTTAGTCGGTTGGTCAGTCACCAAATCAAAAAAAGAAATGAAAGAAAAAAAAATCCACTGCTCACTGATCTTATCTCTGCATTTCTGCACTTCCATCTTCCCTTCATGGCTCCAATACATTTACCACATCATCCTGTCTCCTGCATGGGCTCTGTGTCAGCTGTAGCATGTGAATGGTATATGTGTTTATCTTTTTCCCCCAAGGTCAAGAACAAGAGGTGGTTTCTAAGGCAGGTTTACAATGTTATTGTCCTTTGTGAAAAACAGAGCCATTTAATCTCCCTAATAGCGACTCTAATTAAGGATACAAATATTCAATTAATCTGGAATACACAGTGGGCTTCACAATTGAGTGAAATAATGTGAATGAAGTAATTGGCCTGGGACCACAATTTATCTTTATACTCTCTCAATTTCAAAAAAGCATTACTTCACTAGGAGTTATGCGTTATTCACACACTTGAGTACCAAAGCCCTAGGGATCTGGGATATTTAATTACATCAGGTCCACTCCCAAGCAGCTTGCACAGTGGTGACAACTCAGGACACCTTTTCAACATTGTTAGCACATTATTATTGCCCCCTTTGCTGTCCTGGAAAGGAGGTGTATGGAAGGAAACAGTTTTGAGGAATATATGTTTACAAGGTACTTAGAAGCTTCTATCTCAAAGCAATTCTTTTGCCTGAGTACGACTGATAATGATAATCATAGTAATGATAAATTTTAATTACTAACATTTTGTAGTAATGAAATTCCACAATGTGCTATGGTGGAGAGAAGCAAAAGAAGCAACCTTTTAATGGTGGGAAGATGCATAGCACCATGCAAAAGGTCAAGACCTATTGGCTGGGACTCAGGAGATCTGAATTTGTACTCCATTTCTGCTCCAGATGTTGTGTGAGCTGTTGAATGAATCTACTTGTAATTTTGCAGTCCCTCAGTGATGGGTAGACCATTTCCTTTTCCCTCTATAGCTCATTAATGGTAATCATAGGCTTTCTACCCATTATCTGGGTGTTGCCCAGGGGTCACAATGAAGGCAGGTCATTCCATATGTAACGCAAAAAACCCCCAATCTCAGCAACCAGAACAGCTCCTTTAACTCACATCTATCTCTACCATGGAGAAAGACCTTGCAAAATGTTCCTCTCTCCTGGGAAGGAATTTTTTCTTTGGGTCTACTATTTTAGGAGCGTTTTTCCAAACAAATCGGCAGTTATCTTCAACTGGAGTACCAGGTTAAACTCTCAAAGTATCCGACCTCAGTGCTTACTGATACAAGTTAAATGGAATGTCTTGTCTCACAAAAGCTGCTCAGATGGGGCAGTCTGTTTTTCCAAACAAATGAAGAAAATATCTGGGGAGTTCTCAGCCAGAGGACCATTCTGCCCATCTGGAGTGCAAAAAAAAAAAAAATCTCTCTATAATGCTCAGGAACAAGCACATTAAGATGATGATTGGTAATTGCTAAATATCAAGTTCCAGCACCTGATATCACTACCTTAATGACCTTCCATCTTCAGTGAACTGCGAAGCCGTTGCATATATAAACGATAATATTGCATGAAAGCAGTCAGGTGATGTGTGCCCTCATTTTCTCTTGACAAGACACAGATTCATCATGCCAGGCTCTACACCAGGAATCAACTCCCACAACTCTCATCAACTTCACACCAGGAGAAAGGAAGCACAGTCAGTGGCACAAGTATGTAAAAGCAGTAAAAACTGTACAGAAATTTAGCACACTCTTAATCCAAATAAGATTTTAAAGGGTAAAATTAATCTGTGTAGAGGACCAGCATAAAGTCAATGCAACATGAATGTCACACAGTTAGTCAGAAAATTCACAACCAACATAAATCTGCGTTTTCTTCCAGGAACAAATTATTTCTGTTTACTTTTCAAATAAGAGAACTCTTCCCCTGTACTGTGTGATATTACCCTCTTAGCTAATAAATCGCAGGGAGAATGGAGTTTTTCTTCCAAGGAATTCACTAAAGGTCTGTGTGTGGTAGAGGATGGCATCTGATGAGGATGACAGCAATCCTTTCCAACACTTAACATGCCCCAGTGGTTTAAGCCCTAGCCTAAACTAAGTCAAGTCCCACACAGCCTCTCACTCTTCCTATCTCCACAATATGATAGGGGGGAGAATTGGAAAAGAAGTAAAGAAAACATGGGTTGAGATATGGACAGTTTAATAATTGAAATAAAGTAAAAT
>NW_009932661.1:0-203 GCF_000696875.1 Nestor notabilis
GCTGGGGGGGCCTGTGGCGTGGTCCCAAGGTGCTGGTGGCCCCTGGGTGTCCCTTTAGTGTCCCCATGGTGCGGTTGGGTGGCCACACGTGTGTCCTGGGGCTGCCCTGACCGTGACATACATGTCACACGTGGCCACACGTGTGTCCCGGGGCTGCCCTGGCCCTGACATACATGTCACACGTGGGCACACGAGTGTCCCGC
>NW_009932661.1:681-894 GCF_000696875.1 Nestor notabilis
GCGGGGGGTGCCCTTGGCCGTGACATACATGTCACGGGTGGCCACACGTGTGTCCCGGGGCTGCCCTGAGTGTGACATACATGTCACGCGTGGCCACACGTGTGTCCCTAGGGTTGCCATGACGGTGACATACACATCACGCGTGGCCACCACGCGTTTTGGGGGCTTCTCCCGGCTGCTGCTGCTCTGGCGCGGGAGCATCTACAAACTGCT
>NW_009932662.1:0-778 GCF_000696875.1 Nestor notabilis
AAGGGACGGGGACGAGAAAGAGAAGAAGGGAAAAAGCAAGCCCACTACTTATCAGAGGCTCCAAAACAAAACAGAAACGTGAGAGCACAGCCCTCCCCAGCACAACTTCAGGGGTCATGGCTGGTGTAGTCATGGGGTAAGGGACGGGGACGAGAAAGAGAAGAAGGGAAAAAGCAAGCCCACTACTTATCAGAGGCTCCAAAACAAAACAGAAACGTGAGAGCACAGCCCTCCCCAGCACAACTTCAGGGGTCATGGCTGGTGTAGTCATGGGGTTGGACTGCCTGCAACAAGGCAAAAAAATCCTTCTCTTCTGCAAATGGCATTTACCTCCTTTTGCTTCATAAGCTCATAGTGTTCAGCGCAGAGGAAGCCATTTGCAGAAAGCTCGGGGTGCTGGTTCGTGCCCTTATAGACCCTGGGCAGAAGGCAATTCCCACTCCCCACTCCCAGCCCCTTCCAGCCAGCCTTCCAGCTGGCCTGGAAGGGAACAGACCTCTGCATACCTTTCTCCTGTGCACTTGATGTCACACACCTACAAGCACTCCAATTAACCTCCTTCCACAAGGCTGTCAGGTAGACAGTTCCCATATTTAGTGTGGGGTGCAATCACACGTGAGAGGAAAACTGGCTAATGTGCACCCTGAAAGATTCTGAACGTCTCTGACCTCCCCAAAAGGCACGGAGCAGCATGGATCCTGCTTGCATCAGCCAGGCCATCTCTGCCCACTCCTTTCCCTCTGGGTAAACCACAGCAGGTGACTGTGCTGGTGCAGCA
>NW_009932662.1:809-17443 GCF_000696875.1 Nestor notabilis
TGTGTAAGGAAGTAACAATTACCAGCAACACTAAATGCCACCGCGGGTCAGGAGTGACATGAAGCTCTTGGGTTGCATACAAGCAGTTGCTACTGCTAGGCTAGGCAGTGCTGGAGCGGGACTGCTAAATTGTCAGGAGGAGCACCCACTCCTCTCCCATCCACTCAGGGACTCACACCCTGCTCTTTCAAACCGGAAAAACAAGGATGAGGAGAGAAGCTTTAATGTTTCATTGCCATTATCATAGGTGTAGACTGTTAAGGTAGTATGCTGTTTACATGTGTATGTACATGGATGGGTGTGAGCAACCCTTAAGGAAGGCGTAAGGTGTTCCAGAAGACAGTCAAGTGGGCACATGTATATTACCTGAAGCAGATGGATGACTGCCCCACCAGAGTCACCACTGCACATGGGGGAGAAGTCATCTAGGGGGAAGGGCAGTCCACAGGCATGGGGTATACCCCTTACATGCTCTACTCCTGCTGTCACAGCCATTGCTCTGCACAGTTGGGTCAAACTGGGGAGCTTGCAGAGATCTGTTTGCTCGGGTGTATAGCTAGAGGAGGAGGAGGAGCAGGACTCTCTGGAAGACAAGAGATGGGGTGGATACATGTGTTTATGTTTTTGGAAGAGACAGTGTGACATTCTGGGTTTCCCCATAGCGAGTCATGCCGTTCAGCTACGTGCCTTATGCAGGCCAGCAGCTAGGTTAAGCCCACCGGGGAACTCCTATCCTTAACCCAGCTCCTGGCACTACAAGTCACCATGCTGATACTTTTCAGATTGGCAGGAAACGCCACAAAACCCATGTGTGCTTCAATATTTCATGTCACACAGCACATGCTATTCTGGCTGCCTGCAACGCTGCAGCATTTGGGCTCCCTCCCTCCAAGGAGATAAAGCATGCCGATAGCTTAGCTATGCTTAGCCAGACACCGTCAAGACAGTCTTTGTCTCTGAGGCTGAGCTGGACATTTGGAGCTTATAGCATCTTCTGGATGTTGCTCTTAGGTGGGAGTCATCCTGCCCAGGGTAACCCCAGCATCATTCTGTGTCCATCCTTTGCCCTCAGCCTGAATTCCTGCTTTTCAGCCAATACAACTATAGCATGGTGTCTTGTTTACCACATTTCTACTACTTTTTGCAAATAAACCTTGGCTACAAAGAACAAATGAGGCTCTGCTGATTTTTTCTTAGGTATCTTGGATCCTAAAGGGTTATTAGTGTTTTATTCAGGCCTATGTTGGCATTCCCCACCCTTTTATAGTTGTCATGCAAGCCTGGTTGGAGTTGTTATTAAATATGAGACAAGACCTCAGTTAAACATGCATTAAGTTAGTAACTTCTGAGGCGTTACCAACTTTCTAGAGATACTACATGTGACTCACTTAACTAGATGACAGACTGAGTAATAAGTTATTTCACCTGGTCGTATTTGTCACAGCAGGTTTATCCTGCCTTTTTTTACAGGGATTCCTGTCTCATGGGTACCGAGCAGGCTAAACGAAATATATTCCTACATGAATTGCTCTCTGCACTTTCATTTTTATCTATTACAGTCCCACATACTTAATTCATACCCTGGTTAGCTGAAAAAAGACAGTGCAATTGCCTCTGATTCAAAGATTTTTGGAGGAAGACACCTACACTTCCTGGGGTCATTGCTCAATGGACAACCTCTGCAGATGGGACTCCCATTGTAATCCAAATGCTGTGTTAAGAAGTGATGGAGAAAAACCAGCATTTGCCAGTTTTCCAGAAAATACGATGTCCTGGAGCATGCTCTTCCTCCATGGCTCCTTCCCTGTACCCATCACAGCTCCTGGACACCACCTGTGGACCTCTGCAGAGCTCATGATATAAAGTAAGCAGCATGCCAAAGGTAAGTGGGCCAGAGCTTTAGCCTGTAGTTTGTCACTGTTGTAATGTTGGGCACCTCTAAAGGAATATTAAGGCCTTCAAAGGCAGCTGAAAATTCTCCTTAAGAGGGAAATCTCCATGAGACACTAGCTAAGAGAGGCATCCTACTCATCTGGCCATACTGCAGAGACAGGTGGTATTTTGGCCACAAGCCAAGAGGTCTTTAGCTCTTCAAACTGGGGACCTTCCTATCTTCAAGACTGGAGGAAAGTAAGAGAAGCTCTTACCTCTCTTTGCCCCTATATCAGATTCTAGTCTTAGGGGATGTGGTTTGGGTAGATATGCCAATAGCTGCAGGCAGATAGAAACCTGGTTTATAAATTCCAGCTTGTAACCAACTGCTCTTTACATACTAGGCTGGTTATTCATTGCCAAAGTGAGTTTGAGGAAGGGAATAGAACAGCAAGAGAAAAAGGCTCATGGAGAGAGGCAGCAAAGAAGAAAAGACTAACACAACCGGGAAGACAGCTGAGGCTCTGTCTGCTGACAGAACTTTGTAGGGGCTGAGAGGAAACACGTTGTAACAGGCTGGCTGGAGTCACAGTGGTGCTGGGAGGTAGAGGGGTGCAAACATGCAGACATATGCTCTCCAATGACTTCACTCTTTGCAAAGGAGTATGGGCTGCTTCACAAGGGGTGAGTGCATGGGACTGCTTTAGTAGACCCATCGTCTCTACTAACCTCTAGAAATTAGTTCCTTTTGAAAAGATAAGAGCATGTAGGCAGACTTGAAATGAGGATAAGAATCCTGAACTCCACATGATTTCTAACCACTTGTCCCATACACAGGCTGGGACTGCTCCAGGCTCTGGGAAGCCCAAAGGCAGGTTTAGCTACGCAGGAGGGATCCTCCTGCATCTCCGCACAAAACAGAAGCAAGGTAGTCTCTAGGCAACAGCAGGATGCAGGGAAGAAGGGATTCCTGAACATCAGTGTCCCCTTTGACACTGATTTCCAATGAAACATTTTGACTCTTAAGTCTGTTTCTCCCTCTGATTTTGTTTTTCCTTTTAGAAAATGGTGCAAATAAAGCCAAGCTGCCTCATAGCTGGTGTATGTCTGTGCTACACTAAACAGCTCTCCAAGGAGAGGAGTAAAAAAGGGTAAAGAACTAATGAGTCTCTGCAAGGAGCTGTTTCTGTGCCAGAAGTGAGGTACAGCCCTGCTCCAGTTCCATTCCCCAGCCTGTTCCAGTCGGCTGTGACTTTTGTTAATCCCTGTCCTGGGGCTAGAAGAAAGCAAGACCAACAGTTCAGTTTGCTCTGACAGGACTGAGCCCTGCTTCAAAATACTAGGAAACCTCCTGAGTCAGCAGCTCACTTACTCCTACTCTTGGAATAGCTGAGATTCCCGGACACAGTAACTTGACTCTGCTCCTGGCTCAGGGCAGCCACTAGCTGAAAGGCAAAATAAAATCCCCTCCTGGCCCATTAACGAGGCCTACTCTGGGTTCAGGAGAAACCAGTCTGACTGATGAACTTCCCTGTCTCAGGGGCTCTGGCTGGGGCTGGGAGAGTTATTCTTTCCTTATTCAGCAGACAGGAGGATGTTAATGGAGAGCATATGGGAGGGGAGGGAGTACTGTGGATATTACTGGAGGACAGCCAGACTGAATCAAAGCCCCAAGAAGCCTATTCTCCATCCAGGCAATGCTAAAACAGGCCATGGAGAGACGAGAAGTCCAGCTGTGATATGGGGGAGTTGGGAAAAAAGCCCTCTGCCTTCCCCAGCGTTTTTACTCCCACTCCAGATGGGACAATGGGGCAGTATTGTCACATAGTCCTGTAGGCATGGTATTCACAATGGAAGCCTTTCTGGGGAAGAGTGTGCGTCATCCAGGCACCCCATCCTGAGAGTCCTGCTATCGACTTCGGGGAAGCAAGAACTGCCTCTGTGCCTGTGAAGTGCCATCTAATTTATGGTGCTATAGAAATGATGAATTACAACAGTTCTACAGTCTAGAGATGGAAAAGCCCCATTAAGTCCTCCAGCCTATCTCCCAGAGCTGATGCAGGACTGCTGCTTCTCGCATATAAACTGTTCCTGTCTGAACATGTTTTGAACAAGCAAGCAACTGAGGTTCATGTATTTTTCACTTCTTAATTCTACTTTAAAAATAAATCCTGATGTGATTAGTGTAGAATGGATTACCCAGCCACTTGGATATGTTAAGCAGGATGGAATAGGCTGCATCAAAGGCAGCCCACATCTGCCTTACCTTAAAGATAAAATGGAGGATTGGCTAGTGAAGACATGATCATAGCTTGAACTAAGAAGCTTCCCATTAAGTAGGAGAGCAGCTAGAATCAGCTCTGCTAAAAATTAGGTGTGTCCTTTTTGGCTTCTGATGATCTGTTAATGTAGCCCTGACTGAGGCAGATTTTGGGCATGCACGATGCTTGGCCTTGCATCATTCACCAGAGCTTAATTAGCTAAGGAGCCTGGCTTGTTTAGCCTAGCAAAGGGGGATATAATTGCAATCTATAAATAAATACTTCAGGGGGTGAACACATGGGGAGGAGGAAAGAGCTATTTAAAGATAAAGGACAATGCTGGCACAAGAACAAATGGGTATAAACTAGCCATGCATACATTTAGGCTAGGGATTGTCAGGTTTCTAATGCTGACAGCGTTGCCTCTTTGTGAAGGCCTACCAAGGGGTTTAGTAAGGCCAAGAAGCAAGCTGATTTTAAGAGGCAGTTAGATACATTTACTCAACTGGTTGTATTAAATGGCTGGCTGTGCAAGCAAGGAGCTGGACTTGAGAAGCCCAGAAGGAATGTCCTGAGGTTATCCTGGCTACAGTAAAAAATACAAGATGAATTTTGGCTAATGAGCTGCAGGGCCCTGTAAGAGCAAGGTGGGGAAAAACTGGAAGACTAATAAAACCTGAGAAATTTAAACTGCACCTTCATTGTGTAGCAGGCAGATTATCAGTCCAAGTAAAACTGGAACCTGAAACTAACTGCTCTCCAATGACTAGGCTGGCTGGCTTGGTTTATAGAGGTTTGTGGGGGCAGGAGGAGATTACCAACAACAGTCAGTAAAAAGCGTCTGTGATTAGTTTGTGTGAAAGCACAGGCAAGAGAAAAGAAGAAAATAAATAATGATCGGTTTTCCTATGAGCAGGTTAAATTGGGAATCCCAAAGTTCTGTTTTGCCATCCTAGGAGGCTTAAGGATCTCATGAGCCAGAAAACCTTCAGCTACAAGAACACCTTGTTGTGTTCTGCAGTGGAGTAACAGCCTAGCCTGACCTCAGGCTGAGACCAATACGTCGTGTCCCTGCATGCAGTAATCGTTCTCTATGAAGTCATCTGCCAAACAGACAGTGGGTGTCTTTCCCTGTGGCTATCCTGCAAAACAGGAGACCATGACCCTTGACTAAGGCATGCTGGAGAGGCAGATGTCCAAATCTTAGCTGCCTTATCCAACTGGAAGCTGTAACAATAAATCACATACTCCAGTTTACACCACCAGCACAAACAAGATAATGGCCCTTATACCAGAGAAAGATCTCTTGTAATATAGCACTTTGTTTCATCCTGTTCCTGCGGAGAGCAGAGGGACAGCCAGCGGAGAAGAGACAGCTCTACAACTGGCACAGATCTCACTTTGCATTAAGGGAATTTTCCTGTGGGAATCTCCTGCCTGTTTGAGTTCTCTCTATGCTCCATAACCAGTGCAAAGCAAATATAGCAGAGACCAGAGAATCATCTTAAAATGCCTTAGGGGGGATAGAGAATATGGTATAAATGGAACTGCAGCAATGTCTCTTCTAATCCTTGTAATCTGTCGCGTAGCTGTGGCAGCGATAGGTGCTTTAGAAATCCACAAACAGACTAAGTATGATTTGATCACATTAGTGGTGGCCCATGCATCAAGAGATCCAGAGATTTTACTCAGAAAGTCATTAAAATAAAGAAGGTTGTGCTTCCAAATCTCTCTTTTCTGGGAAGAGGGTATCTCCTAAGGCTGGCTTTACTCCTGATATTTCTCATTCTTTGCTTTTCCTTACAGATTAGAAATGTAACACAAAATGCCTTGTCTTGCTATTTTCATCATTCTGCAGTCAGTCTCAGTGGGAATCTAAGGCAATGAGGGTGGGAGGTGATGAGCTGAGTTAAGGCTGAAATATGGTTCCTCGCACTATGAGGATGTAGATGTGGCTTCTGTTTAAACCACCAGTTCAGGTCTTGATGCTGAAAGGTGACGGCTTTTATGTGCTTTCTTGAAATGAGGTACAGGGTTTCCATGCAATTACTAGCTAACTTCACTCAGTAGTCTAGGAAGCTGAGAACTGCATGAATGAAAGCACCAACACGTTGGCTAGGGAACAGCACACAGGGGAAGCTTGTCCTGTCACTACTTGCATTTTCCTGGCTGTGTGAAGCTTAGACATTTTTCATCCTCCAGGTTTAAAGTTCTTGGCCTGGTAACCTTCATCAAGTTGAACCAACTTTAAAAACAGGAGAGAAGATCAGAGAAAAAACTGATTTTCCTTTGAGAGGGGCTTTTATTTGAGATGCAACCCAACAGATTTTTTCTTTCAACCTCACAAACACAAAGAGAATTTATTGGTCATTTTCACATTTTTAGCTGACATTCTAATTTTCTTCACAAAAACACTTCAAACATGGAGAACCTCAATAAATCTCTAAAGCACACAGTTAAAAGTGTTCACACAGGCTGTAAAGTTGTAACTCTGGGTTTGTACAATTCACGCTTATGGTCAGTCATGTCAGGCTTTAAACAATCTACCACTTCAGCCATCTTGAAAAGGCAGTAAATCTAGATTATGCATTGAAAGTGCTTAGGGAGTCTGGGTATTTATAACAATGAAATGCCAAAATATTTTACTGACATGCTCAATTTTTTACATTCCTTTACTAGCAGTTAATTTTTTTTTTTATGTATATGTATATTTTAATGCTGACAGTTACATTTTGGCTATTCTTAGTTTGCAACTGGCTAGGCATCCTCCAGTCAAAACAGGAGTCTAAACAATTTCACACACATGGCACCCTGGGCAGAAGATAGTGGAAACCTCAGAGATAGGTGCACTGCCTGGGCTGAATATAGTTAGAGCTACATCTTTGGAAGCTCTGCAAATGTCACACACAGAATTTCTGGCTGGTTTTGTAGGAGTGAGTCATTGGGGTGCTGCTACTCAAGAGTCTGTATCAGTGTGTGTGCGTGTGTCCCCATAGGGCTGGAGCTGTGGCACTGTAGAAGTGAAACGGGTCACTCAGTAGGAAATAGTTCTTCTGCATCAGAAGCATTTAAAGTACCTGAGGGATGTACGCAGCCAGAAGGGTAAAATGAAGCCTCTAAGGTGTCCATCACATACTGCAGTTACAAGATGTCGAAGTCAACCCTAGTACCCAAAGCAATGCATTCACATTAATGTAGCTCTCTCACTGGGCTTCTTACTTTGTCTTTTAAATGTATGCACCTAAGGCTACATTTCTTTCCTGACCCAAATTAGTGCTTCTGCCTAATTTTGAGCACCTCTGTACAATACTGCTTGGTGCTTTCTACCGTAAGGGTCCAGGGAGCACATTTTATTTACAGATGGAAACCACTTGTAAGAGACCAAATTCATTCTGGATTGACAATGAAGTCACACAAAACTGGTGCATAAAAGATGTAAACATAGTTCCCCCTACTCTGCCCATGGCCCAGAACCCCATTTCAGTCTCCCAGGGCCATAAGTCCCTGCATCAACAACACCACAGGATGCTCGTCTCCAACTCCCTATGGGGGAGCTGACATTGCAGCCCAGCCTTAGCTTGTCCACATCCCCAGGAAGGTGCCCAATGCCCAGGGCTGGGGCTGCCCCAGTGCCCCTGGCTGGGGTTGTGGGTTGAACCTGGGCTGGCAGGTCCTGCCCTGCTGCCTCACAGGGTTCCGTGCAGCTCCCTGCACCCCATCCCCACTGAGCCACCATCCCTTGCTGTCCCCTGGTGCTAATTCCTCTACACTCAGTAGCTGCTGCCTGGCTCTTTCCTGCAGGTCAGGATGTTAAGAAGAAAGGACAAACTCCAAATATGACCAGCTAATGTCACCCCTACTACACTGTAAAGCAAAACCAATCTAATGACAATAACCACAGTCTCCCTGCTCCTACCCAGAGTCCAGAGTATGTACTCAAAGCCAGAAGTGAATATGAGATATATACCTAATTCCTGTTAGAAACAGCTGGACTTGAAAGACCAGCTACCCTCTCACCCCATGGGTAAGGTTTGGTTTTATTGTACTGTCCAGTCACTCCTCTGAATGTCTTTCACTTCCTGATTTGTGTCTTTTTAGCAAGTATCAATATGCTTCTTTCTTGCTATGATGAGAATACCATGAACCTGTCTTCCTTGAAACTGTTTCTCAGCTCACCTTTTGCTGTGGTGACCCCATGAATTAGGTGCCAACTCTAATGATGTAAAGATAGTGAACCCGCTATGTGTTGTTTTACTTCCTACATATTTACAAATATTTGGCATAGCAAGACAAAAATGACATTCCTAGATTTGTTTCTCTCAAAGTGTGATATGGTAGCTATGGATGACTTTACTCCATACCCCAGGGGACAATTTAGGTATCAGGCAGGTTTGGAAAACGAAGAAAGAAACGAACAAATGAACAAAAGTTCAATGGTTAGAAACCATTAGAAAAGCTCACTTCTGCCAGGTTATCATGCTAGAGGTCATGCAGTCAACCATCCCTCGCTCTTCCTACTTACCTGCTCACTTAAATCCAAGAAGCTGAAATGAATCAGCAGATAAAATGGCAAATCATGACTGAGGTGCTTTCTCCAGGCAAAGGAAGCCCAGGCCAAGCCAAAAGCTATACTGATAAGGTTTAAGGGAAGGCTTCAGATTTGCTTTGAGGGTCTTTCCATACAATGCTGAGCTATAAAGATTATTTTATCTTTGCCAGTCAAAAGCCAGAGGGACATTATGCTCACCTAATGTTACATATAAAAACAGTGACACAGATGGGGGACAACCAACCTGCAGTATTAGAGAAATACACAGAAATGTTTGAATAATGGAATCATGTGCTACTGACCCTGAGAAGAAGTCTACGCTGGCAGCAGGACAGCTACCAACTCTCAGGTGCTGCAGTAACATCAACAGCAGCAGACTCGCCTGCGCGGAGGCAGCCTTGTGTGCTTTCTCGTGGCACTTCTGGGTGCCATTAAAAATAAATGCATATGGTAGCAATGGTATGGAATACAAAGGTGCTTGTAAGGGATCTGACTTTATTTTTGGGCCATAGCCATACAATCTGGGTGAATATGGATAGCACATATAGCCATGTGGAAGATCTCATTCTTTCCAGCTGCTCCTCATTACCATTCGCTTTCAGTAATTTCAAGGAATACTCTAGCTGCCTTTTCCGAGCCTCTGCCAGACTTTCTTCCAGACAGAGGGATTCAGGTGGCTTTAGTTGTTCCATTTTTTTCCCAGAGAAATCTGACTTCTTCTAATGCAGTGTAATAAGGGTACTGTGTCCCCAGGAGGGACTAATTCTCATTTCCTGGCCCAAAGCCGGAGATAGGTAAGCTACAAAAAGACTTCTGCAATTTGTGGCTACTGTTGCACACTGGAGCTGGCACGCTTAGGAGAAGGTTTAGAAATGAATTGCCTATTTACAAAGGAAACCCAGGGCAGTCAGGGCTGGCTTGTTCCATAAGGAGTACAGCAGGACTCCCATAGCACTACTAAAATAACAGGAAGAGTAACAGGGGCTGCTACAGGAATGAGTCGTAGGCATCCAGAAAACCCAAAGGAGGCACCAATTCTGCCGGCTGCAGGAAGGCAGCAGTCACCTCCTCCCGCCAGCCATTTGGAAGCGTGCGGCAGCGATGCATAGCCAGCCATCTTGCTTCCAGTCAGACACAAAACCCCATGTTTGCCAAGTAAGCAGGAACAAAAATGTGTTGAGCAAAAGATTTAATTTCCCAGTGTCTACGGGGAAATCAACAGACAATGGGAAGCAACATAAAAAACATATACATGAAAGACTGTTATTTAAAACCGGTTGACATAGTCATTTTCAGTGGAATCTGGCTGGCTGTAGCCAGTATTTAATTCAAAAAATCCTCAGGAATGAAGGTCTTTTGCAGGCCAGCTTTATTTGGCTGGGGTTGGGCTTTGCTTTTTCCCACATCCCGCCTGCTGAAGTTAGAGGTTGATGGCAGGGAGCCTGATTCCTCTGCCTCTTCCTGTGCCGGACACAGCCAGCCAGCATCACTTCTTTTTTTAAACCGTCTGCTAAAATTGCTGCATGCAACAGAAGCTGGAGTGGGGCAGGGAAGGAACAGGATCATCTGTTCTCCTTTCTGAGAACAAAGCAAAAGATTACCTGAAGGATGATCCATAAGGAGTCAGAGAAGTCAAAGAAACTACTTACAGTCCAGAACAGGCTATGTATGGTCCTATGGCAGTAACAGTTTTCCTGCCTGATACCCCATAAGCTGTTATGCGCTGCAAAAAAGAGGCTTTCTCACACAGCAGACGACAGCTGCAACGCACTTGCAGCGAGCACTAGACACATAAAATGAAAATAATGACATACCTAAAGAACCTTTTTAAAATACTGACCAAAAAAATGTTACATGATTATTTTCTACCCTCTAAGACGTGCAGTTGAACTAGGGGCACTTGCATAGAAATGAGAGATACAAAAATTAGTCCTGCTCAAATGTTCAGCCACACATGTAGCAGGTAGACAATACACAGCAGGCTGGTGTGGTTGAGCTGTTCCCACATAAAGCCCCTCATATGATGGTAATAAGGTAACCAACCCAAACCCACCCTTAAATCAAGCATACACTGCACTACACTTCTCCTCTCTCATGCACACCTTGCTCCATCTCATTCTGCCTCCTGGGATGTTCAGCCCTAAGCCTGCTAAACCCAAGGTATTGTCTCTTGTTGACTCTGGCAGGCTGGGGGGGGGGGGCAGGTGCTCCCGCAACTCCAGATGTGCTTTTCCTATTCTTTATAACTGTTCATCAGAAAAACAAAAAGCCCTGCGTTGCTATGGAGACGGTATCTCCCGCACTGATGGACCCAGTGGGCGGCAGCAGCTTCCTGGCTGCGGAGACACCCAAGGCCTGGTACTTGTGCAAGCTGCTTTCTGCTGGGCATGCTTTGAAGCAGAGGGTTCAGCCGAGATGACAGTCAGGGCTTTCTCGAGGTGGCCAAGAAAATCAGAAAGTGGTGGATCCGAGGATCTGGGGATTTTACACCTGAAAAAAATGTCAAAGTGAGACTCAGACGAATCTGGAGGCAGGCAAAAGATGCACAAACTGCCAAGAGGCAGTGCACAAAGAAAGCTGGTAGACTCTTTTGAGATGAAAACATTTTCAGCACTTTGAATTATTATATTTATAGAGATAATACTAGGAACACTAGAGAAACTAAGCAAGATCTTATTGTAGAAGGCGGGTTGGGGTTTTTTTTCCCAGGAAAGCAACTCCATCTTTTGAATCATTTAGAACTTATATCTGCACTTGATAAGGGAAAGGATCCTCGGTTGATCCCCCGGAGACACTGGAAATGAGATCAATTAGGGCTTCTCCAGCTCTAAATATGGGGATTGTGCAAAGACATGCTTTATCCTTATTATCTTTGAAAGTTAAAATGAATAGGGTATGCCCCAGCTGAATTAAAATCAGGGCTTGCATTATGTAAAAAGCCAGGGTAGATAGCTGTTCTGTCCTTAAAATCTCTGAAAACATAAGCACAGAGTTACTGGATTGATTGGGAATATCTGTTTATGACAGTCCACTTGATAAAGTCTAAGAGAACAGTGAGAATAACAGATAATCCATCTGGCCATGAGTATATTGCAGTACGCAGTGAAAGACATTTCCTTGAACCAGGGGAGTGATCCCTAAAACCTGAAACATCTATCTTGTTCTAAGTGTATATTGTATTTACTATATCTGACTACTACTCCTTTCCTAGGCAGATACTGCTAGTGATTAGAGATTACCTAGACCATTTTACAGCCCAGATCTAGTAAACAGGCCACTTTCATGCCTAGCATAAAATGGTGCATCCTAATTGAACTCACAGAAATCACCTGGATTGTAACATTACTTTGACTCTTCGGCTCTGCAGTGGGCAGTAGAACAGGAATCCACAAAATGTACAGAGTAATCCCACTAATAAAGATAAGGCCGTGGGATTGCTAGAAGAATTGTGTTGTGAGTTGTCCTATGGTGTAGACACAGATCTGGCCTTCTGGATGTGCTCACAAGAACTCCAGGAAAGGCCTGGATTGTTGCCCACTCTCATCTATATTCTTCTCCCCAAAGCAGTTTTGCTTCATTACTGTTCAAGAAACTGAGAACGGCTGTTGACAGGAAGAAGCCCTATTAGCAGAGACACCCTCCTGGAGGTGGTAAAGAACAGACATTAGGCTGCTGTCTAAATCGTGCAGTGGTCCAGCTGGCCAGAGCTTATTCCTCCTGACATCTGCTTTCAGAAGTACTGCCATCCATATCAGATTCCGTCAAAAGCCATTTTGCCACCAAGCTGAGTAGCTTCCTGGGATATGTGTCACTGCATATGGGCCACCATGCCCCATCCATCATCCTGGAGAGATGACATCCAATGACCACAACAACAAAGACTGGGGGGGGTGCAGGGGGTTACAACATCTTTATTCAGAAGCATTGGAGATCTTCTCCCCATGGAGATACTCTGTGTTTGGCTGGATAAAATGGAACGAACTCCTAATTTTGTATTGCAGAATTAGAAATGCAGACATTCGTGATGTTTGCTCTGAAGATATCTAATTCAGGGGAATGTTCCCATCAGTGCTCAGATACAGAGGTGTCTGACTAGATGACACCTTCTCACAGGAGTTCAAGGTAAATAGGTGCTACAAGATGGGACACTGGGAGTTCACAGGAGGTGAGGAGTGATCCCACAAGCCAATGCATGTGGTAAAGCTAGAAGAGTCATCTTGTTTTCAAAATTGATATTCCCTTCCTGGCACTGAAATAACACATAGCTCTGTTGGAGAACCATGGTGTTAACTGGTATTTCAATTTGACCAATTTCATTTGCTTCCTAAATTTGCCATATCATAGATGGTTGGATGCAGCATCCTGCTACTTCAAATGTTGCATAGTGTTGCTATGCTCTGTTAAATAACTTCCTTGTTCCTTGCCAGAAATAGCTACATTTCAATAGCGAGTGAAGAGATCCTAGTATTTATAGTTTCTAGAGCTTCTAGTTGGGCACACCAAGATGTATAAACATATATCTATGGTTTGATTTTGCTGTCTGGAGAAGAAGTAGTTAATACGGAGGACCATTAAGTGTGGTCAGCTTAGCCACTCCACCAGAACCTGCCAGGTAAAGGACATTTCTGTCAAAACAACCCTTTCCACTGATGTTTGTATGCAAATGGCCTGAAGAACACAGGATGCTTCACTAGCACTGTTGTAAGCTGTGGTTTAGACTTTGTGACAGAATACTGAGTTGGTTTAGCCCTTCTGCAGGCTGATGATGCTCCCCTTCCTCAAGAGTTCACCCACTGGACGATAATGGAAGCAAAGGGACCAGTCAGAGTCGCTGTCAGGGCTACTGGGAGGGCACTGGTGCTGGCAGGAGTGTCTGAGTGTCTGGGAGGGGGATGTACCCAGCCAGCCAGTGAACTATGTTCACTCACCCGAGGGCTGAGTTAGCTCAGAGGAGGTACATAAGACCTTGGCCCCTCTCCAGCTCTATCCTTCCCCCCTCTCTCAGGAATACTGGCATGGGTTAAAAGCAGGACTGAAGAAAGCAGTTTTACTTAACCACACATGGAAATAAAGAAATGTCTACAGCAATATGGGGGATCAAGGGAGAGGAGGTGAAAGGAAGGAGGGAGATAGGAAAAGAGGGAGGGAAGGAGAGGATGGCAGGGAATCCTTTCCAGCCCTGCTTACAAGGTGCTGGATAATTCATGGCTCTTGTTTACACTGCTCCAGACCACATCACAGACATTCCCAGTTAATGGCTTCCATCTGGAGGAGCCATGTGCTGCCCAGCCTCCCCGTCACCACGCTGCCAGCAGAGGAGTGTCTCCCTCCAGACCTTCCCACCCTCCTGCCTCTCACATGCTGCTGTCACCGAGAGGATTGGTGCATGAGCCCTGTCTCTCTGAGACATTACTCTCAAGTTTCCATGGCCCAAGATAAGGGGGCTGGGGATACCTCAGACAGCGGAAAGTCCCATTAATGTGGGGCCCACGGGATGTGCTGGAAGTGTGATGCAGGGACACCCAGTCATTTTGAACAAGCTCAGCCCGAGTCCAGCAGGGATTATTAGCTCTGGCTCAGCATCAACCCTGCTGGACCTGGGCTGCTTCCCAACAGGACCACTCAAGTGCCTCCACACTGCACTTCCCAACACTCTGGGTTTGGGAGGGTTTATTAGCTTGGGCATGATGCCAAACATGAGCTGCCTTTATACATCTGTATAGTGCTAGAACCAAGAGGGCTTCACGGTGCTCAGAGCATAGTGGAAAGACACCTGCTTGGCTCTAGGAGAGCCCAGGTCTGGCCAGGTTGGTGCTAAGCCAGGCTTAACAGGGCCTGCTGGATCCAGCAGGATTTGCATGAAATCCCCAAGGTGTCTTTGCACCGTAGCTCCCAGCCCTCACAGCTCCAGCAGTGTGGTGCTGAACCCCGCTGGGTCTGCCCAGGGTAGTTTATCAGGCTGGGCTCTGCACTCTGCAGAAGGGGCAAAGCTGCTCAGAGATCTGAGCCAGTTCTGGAGGCAGCACACCGCAGTCACACCATGCAGCACAAAGCCTCCGTTTCCAAGTCCTGCTGGACCTGGCCTGGCTGAACTTTCACTGCATCTGCAGCGAAGGCTGAAGTGCAGAGGCAGAACTGCATGTGGGCTCCAGGATCAGAACAGCGAGGATGCTGAAGGACAAAGGTGCACAGTGGAAGTCTGGTTAAGCTGCATGCAGAAGAGGCAGCCCTCTGCTGGCCCAGAGGACAGTAAACAGGGCCTGAAAACTGAATTCAGACTGTCATGACATGCAGAAAATTCAGCGAAGCTGGATTCAAACCCAGGCTACCAGGGCAGTTACAGCTAATTTATTTATTGAGTGTCCTACAAGGTTTTGTAGGTGTGGTCATGGGTTAAAGGGAGAGACACTGGGAGAAGAGCTCCTCACTCTGCTCTCTTTGTTTCTGTCACAGTCTCTCTTGCAGTCTCTCTCTCTGAGCTAAGCAATAAATTCCCAGCATCTGTCGAGTCTGATCTGCTTCGAGCTCCAATGAGAGGCAGGCAAGGAGCTAAGATGGGAATGAAACAGATTCCCGGTCCATGACGAGGCGCTGAGACTCCTCACCGCGCCCCATGCTGGTTGCCCTGTTGTAAATTATTGTTTGTCAAATTCAATAAGCATCTTTAACACAAAAATGATGCTATCTCCTGGGAGCCCGAAGTGCCCGAAATTCTGCACAGATGTGGAGATATCAAAATATGAGAGAAGGGGGGAGGACAGGGAGGGAGAAGGAAGTAGGACAGACTTTGCATGGCAGAAAGGGGATTCTTCTCTATCCTCCACTCCCTTCCCATCCCCTCACCCCCCACACCACCACCACACATGCAGCCATGTATGCTGTCTTCCTGGGAACGCTGCAGACCCAGCTCCTGGCACATGGTTTGCATCCTTTAAAAGGAGGAAGCAGGCTGTGTACGCAATCTGGAAAATCCATCCACTTTGGGGGTCCCAAGCCTATCACAAAGAGGCCCCTGCTAGCCCAGGGACACAGGGACGAGGAGGCCCCTGGGGAGTGGCTTCCTGCTTTGGACATAACAGGTCATGGGGTACATTTCATGAGAAATCACGCTGCTGCTGCTGCTGCTGTTTTCACTCCCCCACCAGCAATATGAGAGCTAAAGTCTCAGTTAGACACCCCATCCTTATTGTGCAACAACAGGAGGCAGGAGAATAGGGCCACCTCAGAGGGTTCAGCTGTGAAATCTCACTCCTCACTGGAACACACTGCACTGTGGCCAGAGCCGGAGATGAGCAGTGTTGTAAAGAAAAGGCTCAGTGTGCACTGCTGTGTGCACTGAAGCTGAAAGCAGGCTCCATTTATGCATGTACAGGTTGCACTGCACTGTACATTATCCATGCCTAAAACGCCATGTATAAGTAGGGATATATGCAAATACCCACGACAGCCATTTTGTCTCCCCCTCAGGACTACAGTGCCTGTCTCCAAATTGTAAAGTGCGAGCCTGTAAAGCTGCTTGAGCTGAAGCAGCAGACAGAGCTGAGAGACCAGCGTCCACTGCACATCAGGCACCCGGGAGACACAGATCATGACATGCCGTCACGGCCAGCCAAAGCTCAGCCCAGCTGCTCAACATGCATCCCAGATGAGGTCCTGCTTACGTGACACCCACCAGCCTGGCTGACACCCGGGCCAGGGAGGATAAAGCAGGCTCGGACAGCCATGCTCTTGGGCTTTTGCAAGGGTGGTTTGCACGCGGGGCTAGTGCAGTGCTCGCTGGTTGATGGCAAGCTCACAGGCAGGCTGAGCTGCACGGCTTTCTCTGCACCTGCTCACACACAGCCCTGTTGTCAATGAATCATTCAGGTCACTGCAGATAAATCTCAAACCACCTATCACCATTTATTCCTTCAGAGAGATGTATGCTACAGAGCAGCCATTTTAGAAAGAGT
>NW_009932662.1:17474-23930 GCF_000696875.1 Nestor notabilis
TTTACAGAGGCTATTTTGAACGTCTCTGCTTGCTGAGGCACACAGATGCCCTGGTACCACAAACTGTATTGCTGAAGCTGCAGAGGGGCAGTATAAAAACACATTAAAATTCCAAATAAGTATTAGAAAGATCTTCAGTAGACAAATATGCCTTGACTTTGAAGGTCAGAGTATTGATCCATCTGAAAGCTAGAAGCAAGTACGTTGTGCTGTACTTGTGATCCTCCCCTGGCTGGTATTATCATTATTGGCATTATTGTCACAGTAGCGACACCTCAAGGACCTATTCAGGATCCAGATGCCATTATACTGGGGACACTGAAATCAAATGAAGAGACATGTGATGAGCAATCTGATTCAAAGCAAAACAAAACCAGACCTAACCTATACACGACAAAGCAGGCATAGCAAATCCTTGTGCGTTGAGCTTGGTGCTGCTGCAATCGGACTGCTCCCAGCACCCAAGCCAAGCCAATAGAGGGGCTGTAGGATCTCTATGGCAGTCCCACCTGGAGCTGGGCTGCTGATATACCCAGGGACTAAGTCCATCCTGTAAACAGCATGTATGATCATACCACAGATTTGTGCACTTGAACTACCTTTGGGGCTGCTCTTCAACATGTTCCTCATCTTCACCCAGACATTTTGTACAAATGAAAGGAGAGGACCACGGCCATTTGTCTGGGGGCAGCCCCCTGGTCCCACCACAGCTCTGAGAACATGCTTGATGCCAGGCAGTCCCAGGGGCAGGTGGAAGGCACATGCCTGCGTGCTCACTGCCGGCATGCACAGATGGAGGCCGTGTGCCCTGAGCCGTCACCCCACGCACACACAGACGGCGAGCGCAGGCCTCATGTGAGCGCTCGGCGCCTGGAAGGTGGTGCGAGCCTGGCTGGGCCCCGCCACAGTGCCCTGCCTTCTGCCCCAGCAGCTGCGGAACTAGAACTGCAGCGCAGTAGAACGTGTTTGTGCCTGAAAGAAGTGCAAGGGGCCTAATTTTAACCTAGTGCGCGTGGGGAGGAGGGGCCGGTGAAGCGTGGCGGGGCGGGTTGCTGCAGAGGCAGCAGGAAGTCCTGGGAATGGGGTGATTGTTGAGGCAGCTACCTATGCATCACATTTCTGCAGCAGCAGTGGGTTAACCTGAATTAACCCAAGGAAAGCTAGCATGGGTGTTCCTCTGTGTGCTGCAAATACACTCCACAAATCCAGTTGGGAGAATGTGCTCAGAGAAAAAAAGCACGGAAAGACAGACTATGGTATTATATGGGCCAGTTATTTCAGACACAGAAATTATTACCTGGAACTGGGGTAGGGGGAGGTAATCTTAAAGAAATAAGTCCCCCACCATAACTTCTTGGCAATAGCTTTCCAATAAGATAAAGCTGTCTTTGTTTGTTTGTTTCTTCTTCTGAAGGAAGGGAGATTTCAGACTCAGACTGCTGGTGTTGCCAGTCTGAATCCTGCCTGTCCTCGGTCTTAGGCCAGGTAAATTGTGCTTGCTGAGAGAAGTAAATATTCTTCTTTAGACTACTTTCCCAAGGGAAGAAAGCTTATGGGAGTGTGCTGCCAGTACCCCTCTCTCCTTTGTTACCTTTCTAACACTGTGATGGGTTGCAGTCCAATTCGTAGAATTCTCAGGCAATTAAATCCCAGGAAAAATCTCATGCAATCAGTTTCATGAGAACAAATGGCTGGATAAAGTTCCGCAACCCGAATTAGTGTCTCCACAGAGGAGAAGGGGGATGGAACCGAACTGTGGTAGACTCTGATAGCAGCCAGCTGACCTGTCAGCCTGCCTGTAATGGTGCCCAGTCAGCACACAGGCAACTTGTGTATGTACCCAAAAGGAAAAGATGTAGAGATGACACGGACTACTGCAAAACATAGGGAGAAGGGTGCGAATCTACAGGAGATGAAGCATCACTTGCGTATGGAGGCCTCTGTCAGCACTGCCACAGACAATCTCATTAAAGACTAATCACTAAGTTCCTGAGTGTCCATAACTCTGAAATTAATGCAGGAGGGGAAAGGAAAGGATGTATGTAAATGTTTTCATCATATGGCTCCACAATTAGTGAACAAGATAGTGATATCATACATGCACCCATATATCTGCTCATATCCTTCATTTCTCCTAAACTCCCAGGGTAGAAGTTCACAAACACAAACCAAAGGTCATGATGCTGACAAGATACCTTTATTGCTAGACAACTCCCCAACCCACCCATGATAAATTAAGGTCCTTATACCTGCTTAACCCATAACCTTTGCAGTAGACCTGAAGGTCAGCCACTGCAAGTTTTCCAACGTGGGAAAGGAGGCAGGTATGAGATCCGCATTCAAAGGTCCCTTCTCTTCGTATCTGATGCACAGATGCACAAATCAGTTCACACAGCCTCAGCAGGACATCCACAGCCCCACCACCACCACAGACACACAGAACACTTGCACAAACGCACTGCAGTGGAGATAAAGCTAATAGTTTACATGCAAACACACGCCCAGACATGTGTTTCTTCCTGGAGATACCCCCTCCCCCTTGTGCTTTACACATTATATAAGAATTTTATTCTGTAGTATTCTCTGAGGAAGGCGGCATTTTGCCAGATTTCAAAATGGCCTCGTTTATCACCTAAATCCCCTATGAAAGCTAGGGAATAAGGTTTGTAAAACAGCCCAGATTAATGAGGCTGCATCTACATCTTAATAGCTTTTGTGTGTGCACCGTACTTCAGTCTGCGCTTGTGAGCAGTGTGTATTTCTGTGGTTTATGGACTCTCTACCTTACCTGGTACATCTGCATGTGCTTGCATTTCTATCTAATTCCGTGTCTGCACTGCCTGTGCCCAGCACATAAAACCTCCCTCTGTGACTGTAGCTGGTTACGCCGCACGCAGGCAGAATGCTGCCTGTGAGTACCTCCTGGCTTGCAAATATGATCTGTCTAGGGAACCTATTTACGCCGGGATTTTTATATCAGTTGGTATATTTCTGTGCATGGTAAAGTCACCACTTCAGTGCTGGCTCCTTAGGCAACGGGGGGCTGTATTTCTTCCCTCTGTTGGGGGAATTTCATTTTGCTGCTCTATATAAGAATTCTGGTGAAGTAATTAACAGAAGCCTCCAGAGGCCTGGTTATGAAAACAAGGCTCCACGTGCCAGCTTCAGAGGAACCTTGTACTCCTTGCAAACTCCTCCAGGCAAGGAAGATATTGCAGCTGCAAAGGGAACATAACCCAGGGCAGGGAACAGCAAGCACTGAGGAGGTCTGTTTCTCAGTCCTTGAAAACAGCTTTAGCAGAAAGCTGGAAAATGCAGTAAATTAAAAAAGGGGGGTTCCAGATGGGATCACAAAAGGAAAGGGCATCGGTTCCATCGACAGTGAAGATTAGTTTTTAAATTACATACCAAAAAACTCTTCCAAAAGCATTTGACCTGTGTCAGTCTAGTGGCTCTGATCATCTCTTATGTGGGACAGAGGGAATACTTGGAAATTTCCCTTACAGAGTTTCCCCTACGGCTCTTAGCTTCTCCCTGGATTGCTTTTGTCCTTTCCTTATCCATTTTTCCTTCCACCTCTCTGATGAGGAACTGCTGCTGCTGCTCTTTTTCCTCCCCTCTCCCTCCCCCGGTCTGCTGTCAGCCATTTCACTTGGCTTTTTCTGCTCCCACATTTACCAGAGCTGAGTTCAGTGACAGCCCCTTGGCAATTTCCCTTTGCTGGTGACTCAGGTAATTGGATCCGGTGCCTTGGGGAGCTGCCAGGCATGATGTCACAGCTCTGCAGAAAAAACCACCCTATGTAATTGCTTGATACACTAGCTCATGTCTCATCCCGTGGAGGGAGGAACCCTGGGTTTGGGGGTTGCCAAGATCTCAGAGGCTCAGGACTCTGTGGTGGAGGTGAATCAAGAATTACCTTTAGTTTTTGTTTACACAGGCTCCTACTTGTTTACTATGTTCTCGCTAACTGTTCCCTGAGCAGGGAGCCTGAATGTTCATAATACATACTGCAGCCCCTTCATGAGAAGGGAAGGACTGTGAACTTTTCATTAAACAAAAGAAAATGGGAACGAAGTACCAATACAACATGAGAATGAACAGCTCTACACAGAGCGGTGCGACCCTGAATCAGGGTTTATTCTGCCCTTTAATATCATTTGCCTGCAGCATTTAAATGCACTTGGAACCTTCAGTTCATCCAAAATTGAAGGAAGACGTCTCTCTTTTCCTAGCTGCAAGGAATGGATCTGGAGGACAGCTGGGGATCAGAAGGGGTCAGTGTTAGTCTCAGGGTAGACATTAGAGTATATCTGAAATCCATTAAGTGAAGCAGCAAGATGAGAATGAGCTAATGGGTGATTCTTGCTCACACTAATAAAATGGAACTGAAGGTTTCTGGCTCTTCCCTGCACTGTCCCATCTTGTTTGGAAAAGAAACTCTTGGGAGTTTAGTGTTCAGAAGAATCTGACTGTTCCAAGTTCTGCTTTTCAGATGTTTTATGTTGATCTTCCTTCTTTTGTAGACTTAAGGAGTCCAGCCAGCAAGGATCTGGCAGGGTGAGATGTTTGGGCCTCAGCTCTCTTCCCACAGTTCATCTGCAAGGCTGAATCCATTGCTAGAGGTATTGAGTGATTTGCCAAGAGAAGGCGATGGGAGTATGAGAATTCAGAAAGGAAATCTTTGATTGTCTTCTCTGCAGGAAACATTTTCCCCAAGCGAAATAGGACCTGGATGTAAAAGGTGCTTGTAAATGCCTCAAAAGACCTCACAGAAAATTGAAGCCTTGTGTCAGATATGACCTGTTCTGGAACTCGAGAGTGAACAGACGGGTTTGCTGCAAGTGCTGCTGAAGTAATGTTGAATAACCTGGAAAATTTAGCAAGTCCTGAGAAACAATCAATCATTATTTGATAGGTCACATTCTCCAGCAAGAAGAAATCTGTCCTGACTTTCCAACATGCTCTGTCCAATTCAGCAGATGATAATAACTTCCACTGGGTTGGTTCTCATACAAGCACAAATATCATATTTCTCAGCTCTCTGTCATAGCTGTTTGTTCAGGCAGGTCACCAAGAGCTGGATTAGGTCTTTTGCCATGCTCTGTAGCACACTTGTATTTACAATCCTGCCAGTCCAGGCCATCCCCTGGTGTCCTGTGGCTTTGATGAAAGGATGAAGTTTCCAACTTTGTTGCCTTAGTCCAACCCTCCTGGAGTGACTCACTAGTTTAGTTTCCTCTTCAGATGTTAGACCTGTGCAGCATTCAGGCTGTTCTGGGTGGCTTGGAAATGATTTTGACAGAGTCTGGAATCAAGGCAAGAGGATTCCAGTTCCCATTTTTCCAGACTCTTACCTCCTCACACTCAGCCTCCCGATGGCACACTGGTATGTGGGGATCTAAACGGTATCCCAGCTGCAGAAACCTTCCAAGCTGCTGGCACCACCCCACGTCTGGAGAGAGTTTTAGAGGTCTTGCCGGAGGGAAGAGGCCACACCTATCTCTGGCCTCTCTTTAGGACCTCAGATATCCACATTATTTTTAGCTGGCTTGTCCCAGTAACTGCACTCAGACTTTGGTAGCACAGCTGGTATCAGCAGGATACGATACAGCTACCTAGCAGCACCCTCTTCGATCGCTGAGGGACCAGTAGTGGCCTTAGAATGATTTTTAAAAGGTAAAAAAAGGGGGAGGGAAACGCAAATAATCCACCCATTCTTGCTGTGGTTAGTATTTTCATCACTTCTGTTACATGGGGAATTTAAGCACTAAGTGGAGAAGCAATTTGCTCTGGAGAAGTCATTTGCCCAGAGTCTGAGGAATCTCCCTCTCTCCCTCAAGGCTGCTCAGGGAATCATGCAATCTCTACTGACATTTCCAGGACTGCACATACAACTTTCCCTGCTAGTGCATCCCCACCAAAAAATACGCAAGCATGCATGATTTGTGACACGAAACACAATCCATGCTATTTTATCCTCTCAGATTTCCTCCTCGGATCACCTGAGATGTTCAGGCTAGTCATTTGGAGATATCTACTGCTTCTGATTTCTACCCTTGAAATCCCCCATAAACCAACAGAAGCTGCGTATGGATATAAGGACTTGGAAGTAACAAGTGACCCATGAATAATCCACATATTTATCCATGTAAAAAACACTGCTGTACCATGACAAGGCACCAGCATGGCAGAGAAAATTGAACACCTCATTTGGGAGCTGGTGTGAGCTCTGAGAAAGATGAGCAGTAGAGCACACAAGGGAATCTTGTATACACCTGGGTCGGGGCAATCCCAGGCACAGCTACAGGCTGGGCAGAGAAGAGATTCAGAGCAGCCCTGCGGAGAAGGACTTGGGGGTGTTGGTTGATGAGAAGCAGAACATGAGCTGGCTTCAGTGTGTGCTTGCAGCCCAGAAACCAGCCATATCCTGGGCTGCATCAAAAGCAGCATGAC
>NW_009932662.1:24067-36297 GCF_000696875.1 Nestor notabilis
GCCGCCTCCCGTATGAAGACAGGCTAAGAAAGTTGGGGCTGTTCAGCCTGGAGAAGAGAAGACTGTGCGGAGACCTCATAGCAGCTTCCAGTATCTGGAGGGGGCCTATAAGGATGCTGGGGAGGGTCTCTTCATTAGGGACTCTAGTGGTAGGACAAGGGGTAATGGGTTCAAACTTAAACAGGGGAAGTTTAGATTAGATGTAAGGAAGAAGTTCTTTACGGTGAGGGTGGTGAGGCACTGGAATAGGTTGCCCAAAGAAGTTGTGAATGCTCCATCCCTGGCGGTGTTCAACACCAGGTTGGACAGAGCCTTGGGTGACATGGTTTAGTGCGAGGTGATCCTGGCCCACGGCAGGGGGGGGTGGGGTGTGGAACTACATGATCTTAAGGTCCTTTCCAACTCAAACCATTCTATGATTCTATGAATACATGCTATTCCCAACGGAAGGAGCAGATCCAAAGGCAGCCTGGCCAACTGCCCTCAAAACCATTTTAGAAGACTCCAGTCTGCCAGTCTGAAGGCAGGGTCAGCATATAGAAGGGCACACCAAGATCAAACCACCAGATAGCCAAAAAAGCAACCTGACTACACACTCAGCCCTAGGGCAGACAACAATTGCAGCAGCTGACTGCAAGCCCAGAGATCAAAGAACAAAGCATTATTAATTACTGCCATTATAATCTTTAGCATAGGACCCAGTAGTCCTGGTCATGGACCAGTACCCCACTGTGTTAGCCAGTGTGCAAACAGAGAGGAAAAGAATGGGCTCTGCCCTGGGAATGCAGAGTTTAAATATTACATGTGAGACAGCTACAGTGGGAATGGAGGGGACAAAGAAGCCAGTGTCACATGCAGAGGAAAGCTGCTAGGAACCCAGACCAACATCTGCTGGCTACCACCAGGACAGCCTCTGAATTATCTGGCTACAAGCAGGTTTGCTAAGGGTCTTTATAATACACTGGTTCTTTTAATGCAGTGAGATGGTTCATATAGGTGCCAGATATCCACAGTTTGTCTCTTGAAACACAGTTATTGAAGGCATGTTTATTCAGAATAGGGAGGGAAGAACGGATCTCCACCTTGAAAAAGTCTGGCTGAACTCTGCAGGTGCTCTGCAACATCCTCACCACCTAACGCCGGAGGAGGCAGCGAGCAGAGATCATGGGCAATGTCTCCCACTGACCAGGGTAAATGCATTATCTGTTCTCAGCATAGTTCTCACGGTTCCCACCTTTCAAAAGCCACATCACACCTGGCACTTCTTCCTTTCAAAGAAACAGTCCAAGGCTAAATAAACTACTCATGCTCAGGTGGCTCCTGGACTGGTCTGAGGCACAGCTGGAGATGACAATCGTTTCTGTCCCTGCCCTATGGCAAAAGATACCAGGTACCTCTCGCCAATACTGAACTCCGCAGGGATCAGATGTGTGATGTGCTCCTGCACCAGAACAACTGTCCCTGTGTCACTTCTCTGTCTTCCATCAATGACAACATCCATTCTGTTTTTAAAATAACAGTAGAGTCTCCATGTTCTTCCAAATTAGTCAATATATGACTAACAAATGGTAGTATTTTTGATCTTTCTCTACTCTATATATATCCCCATGAAGACCTCACAGAATTTCAGACATCAGTTAATGTAATCTCCCTATCTCTAATCTCGCATCTCCCTGTTGATGTCCCTGTTACTCCTGTGTTACAAAAGGAGAGAGGATGGTGCCTCATGCACAGTATGACTTACTCAGAGCCACACGGCCAGTCAGTGGTGACACTGGAATTTGAAAGCAGAAACGACATGACTGTCCACCCTGGGTCTTCCAGCTCTGGGCAGAATTCTCCCATTCCCATGTGATTCCTTTATAACCACGTCTGTGAAAATGTCCTAGTTGAAGCTTCCTTTTACTCTTTCTTCTGATGCCTCCACATTATTATTTTGCAATGGTCATGCTCACACTTTGCTCATTTGCCCAGGGCTCTAACAACCTCCTCAGATAGGTAGTGATTTTTTTTCCCCTGTTAAGAAGCAATTCCAGCCACTTCCTGGAAATCCCTTTATTTTATATATAACTAGGTCAGATTGTTGGATGTTGTTTATATATCTCTAGGTCAGATTGTTGGATATTGTTTATATATCTCTAGGTCAGATTGTTGGATGGAGCCTATTCCTTGGTGCCTGAACATCTCATAATCTTTAAAATATTTATAATGACAATAGCCCATGAAGGAGGCCAATATTACTCCGCATTTTAAAGTTAGGAAGCGGAGGCACAGAGAGACTAACCATAGCCACTAGCTGGTGCTAAGTCTTCATACACCAAAAGTCAAAGGCTAAAACAATGAGACACTTTCAAATATTAACATTGTTGTTCATTTTCTAAGTCAGATTTCTGAAATTGTTAAGGGGTCAATTCTTCCATCTTTTATCTGCAGTCATAAGGATGTGCCCATGTAATGAATCTGGAAAGCAGAGAGTCTCATGACTCCAGGAACAAGATCTTGAAGAACAACTGGACAAAATGAGACTGTCCTGTGCTTTCCAAATGTCCACAAGGAGATATCCAACACCAAGTAGGAGGGCAAATGCCTTGGGAGTTTCCTCACCAAGGTGGCCCACAAGGAACAAGATTTGGTTAATAAGGGCAGTGCTGATTTGTATAATACCTCATTCTATCAAATATTCACGTGCTTTCCTTAAATACCACCTCCAGTTCACATTGCTGTAAGCAGAAAACTAACCTAAGTGGACCATTACTCTGACCCAGTAGGACATTTCTTACACTGTCATGTAGGTTTAGAAAACTGTAAAACCCCTTTATATTTATTAAAACCATTGATACTGGGTTTGGTTAATACAAACAGGGAAAATTAAACCCAAATAAAAGGACATGTCTTTTTTTTCTTTTTTTTTTCTTTTTTTTTTTGGATGTAGCAATCCATTAAACCTCAACTTTTTTGTAACCATTCTTTATTCCTTTAGCTTTTGCTTTATACTGTACTGGAATAATTTTCACTGTGTCTCCTTTAACTTCCTGATGCTGCCTTAGGTAATGATTTAGGAACTGCATGTTGGCCCATGCCATGCAATGTACACAGACATCAGTCTGCAGCCCTTCTGTGTATGAATAGTCCCAAGTGAAGGGACATATAATCTCCTTCCTTCAGTCAAAGGCTGTAGGATCTGTCCCTGTGTGATCAATTGCCTTGCCTAGACACCAAAATAACTCAGCAGAGGTCTGTAATAAGGACATATCAGTGTATCTGTGTTAGTTTATGGGATAAAAATGAAAAGCTAGATGCCTAGCTAAGGAAGTAGTTAGAGCCCACATGGTCTGGTCATATGAGTCAAACTGATTATGGATGCCTGGGAACAAGACTATTAAAAGAAGGAATGAGGAACTTTCTAAGGCTGGCAAGCATCTCAACCGACCAGCTACAGAAGATGAAAAAAACTGCTTGCCTCCTGTATTTCATAGTCAAAGAAACAGAACAGCACCCCGAAGGATATTTCATCCTCCAGCATTTCATCTCACCTACTCAGAAATATACCTTACAAACAGGCAAACTGCCCTCTTAGCACAGGCTATGGAAAATGCCTTGGTGACTAATTTGCACAAGGTCCTAGGGTTTAGCAAGCTAATGTTAGGCGAGGTGTATGCCATCCTGAATCTCTAATTATGATTCCTGTTTAATAAACTTCAGAACACCAAGTCAATTCTAGCTCATGGAGAAAATAACCTGATATGTGCAATTATTTACAAAGCTAAATTGCATGCTGCGTGGCCTCTGGGCTCTTCAGCCTGGCACTAGATCTGTAAAACTGGGAAGCAGTCAGTGAAGTATAAAAAGAAGGTAGCATGATTAATACCAGACAACACGACAATATGGACAATCTCATCCCACCAAAAACCTTAACGTTGCTTTTGATGCATTTACAAATTTGGTTGGTAGAGTAACTAGTACTGATATAGTTAGGTTTCTGTGAGGCCGCTGACTTTGTCTTTTCTGGCATTTGATAAAAATAGCACTACACAAATCAATGTTGCCCTTATTAAACAAGTTCAATTCCCACTCAACTGATATATCATAAAAAAGCAATTGTAAATGGGGAGTCATCATTGTATGTGAGTTATTCTACTCAGCACCTAAGAAATCTGCTTTGGGTGCAAAACTACTCAATATCTCTATCGATTATCTAAAAGAAAAATAGAGAATCCATTTGTGTGAGAGAAGAATCGTCAGAGAAATAAATAATAATGGGACATGGTAGTTATAAAGATCCATCTGGAGAGCTTGGTAAGGTGGGCTTATCCGAACAACACGTGTTTGACTACAGTCAAGCACAAAGCCATATATCTAGCAAAAGAGCCTCCAAAATGGGAGTGATTCCAGGACAGCAAGGACCTGGAAAAATATTTAGAGATGATGAGAGGAAACCAAATACACACATCTGAAGAAAGGATACTGAACAGCTGGGAAGTTCTAAAGCAAGAGCAACAGAACAGAGATTGATACCCTCTCCCCCCTTGGTTTTCATGCCACAGTCCCTCTCAAGCCTGATTAAGCCCTGCCTATCCTGAACCACCATCATAACTCAGCTGCCATGGATGTGATGGAGATGCAAAGCAGAGCAAGACCCAGTCACTCCCTTACCTACACTGGCTTATCGGACTAGACAGTTACGTCCATCACTAAAGTCATTCAGAACAACTCTGTGTTCAGTAGCCAGAGAGAATTTTTATGAAGTATTTTTTTCTAAACCTTTTTATAGGAGCCTCTGGAGTAAGTGAATAATGACCCTTAACTTAGGGCAGTGCATTAACCTCTTGTAGCCCTGTCCCCTGCCAAAGACAACTTACCAGCTTTGTCAAGAGGTGTAAGCACAAATTTAGGAACCTCATACCACAAATACTGATCATAGTTATCTGCGATACGGAATTTTCATGCATTAATAAATCAACAGCTATTTCAGTGGCAGAAGGCACTGCTCCCATCTACTTGAAGCATCTGTGTTAGAACCAGGCCCTGTGTGCACAATTTGGCTGCGGAAGAAGGTAGCAGAACTGCAAAGCAGACTTGTGGCTTTTCCACAGCCAGGACTTGTGCCCTTACTCACTGGGAGGATGACACAGTAAGAACTGCAGCCATGGAGGCACAGGGAGGCTATCCAGGAGGGAAAAGAATAAAATTGCTATATGGAAATGCATCAAACATTTGAAAGTAGTGCGGGTGGGAGGTTTAAGGGTGTTAGCAGTTCTTTACTTGTATCCAGGGGATAATATTTGCGTATACTCGGGTAACTCTCTTTCTTCTCTGAATACGTGATGAGTGTGTGACATGAAGTGTGTGTGTGCTTGTGTGTACATGCAGGAATTTCTTCTGCTCCTTCCTGCTTTATAGAAACTGACTGTGACAGTTGTGACTGTTGATTTGAAATGACCCCAAGTCAGACACTGCGCAGCCTGTTGAAATTAATTAATCTCTGCATCATTCTGATTCTGGGATTTGATATGGGCTAGGAGGTTTTTTAGTTGTTATTGCTGTTGCTGTCACAAGCTCCAGCGCACATACTTCAGTTTAGTATCCACTCTCTATGTGGCACACGACACTCAAAATGATAAGTGGTTTTGCCAACAAGAACCTGGGACACACATCAAGGCAAGAATCAGTCTTTCATCCCCAAGACTGGCTGTGGAAGAAAACCTGATAGCTGCTCGTTCACGTGTACTGAATCCCTTTAGCCCTGAAAACTTTCATGACCCATCTTCTCTGCAACTGCCCAAACTCCCATCACATGCTTGTGCTATACGCAAAGATAAGATTAAAAATCGAGTGCCATAGACAAAAATATACACACTTTTCTAGAGATGTTACATTTACATACCAAAATCAGTTCACATATACAATTTATTAAATATTTTCTTGGGCTAGGGATGCAGAGTTGGAAAGGCAAAGCTTAAGGCATAAGTTTCACTATAGTAACTGCACAGAACAGAAGCAGGATGCTCAGGGTTCTGGAAGCCTGCACAGGCTCCATCCTGCCTGCATGCATCCAAAAGCATGACTTACCTTCTCGTCAAACCAGGAGAGGGGCTATATCATTTTGAGAGACAAAACAACAACCTCAGCTTAACATGTTGGTGTGCCCCTACTCTGAGGTTAGAAGAAAAGTTACTTATATAAGGCAGTTGAAAAGAAGAAAACAGCCTTACAAAACTGTCGTTTAAAGAAAAACATCAAGCAGAAAAGTCTCTTTTCAGTCAAATAGTAAAGTAAATAGAAAGCAAAGACATACAGGACTGGAAGGGCTCTCAGAGAGCGTTCTTGTTCTAAGGTAGTATTTCTTAACACGTGCTTACAGAGCTCTGTCTAATCTATGCTGACACAAAGAAAGAGAAGCCACTTGACTTTACTGAATCAGGTTTTGGCCCTTTCTTCGTTAACCAGAAACTTACAGATTCTGATCTTTGACTAGAACCAGCACAGACCTGTATGGAGGCTCCTTATTAAATGCTGGCCAGCTATTTGACAGCAAACTGCTTACTCAGAACTCTTCCTTAGAAATGTATCTTCACAAATTGTGCTCCTATTTCATGATGATTTAATTTACATCACATTTTTGCCATATGCTTAGACAAATGTCAGATGAGACGTCATTAAAATCCTTACTGAAATCCAGACATAAATACCTATTATTTTGCCATTCACTGTTCAGCAGTTACACTGTCAAAAAAGGATTTAGATTGTTTTGACATTATCTGTTCTTAACAAATGAACCCAAGTTGTCCTGCATTACCTTGATATCCTCTAGGTGCTTATGAATTGATTATTTGATAATTTATTCTGCTATACCTTCAGATATTGAAGCTAGCTGTCTTGCTTACAATGTCAGTCTGCTTTTGCCCCTTTTTATACTAGGTGCTTCCCTGCCCTCTATTAATTCTCTTTAACCTCAATACATGTATTAATACTGAGCCAGTGATTAAGCACTCTGCTCAACAGTGATGCTGCAATCAACCAGTATCTCACTCCACTGTGAGGCATCACTCATTAATACATTCCTGACTTAGAGCCCTGTGGTGTATTACAGAGCCTTGTGAGTTGCCACTCCTGCAGAAACATCTTTTACTTATTTATTTCAGAACAGTTAAGGTTCAGTTTCAAATTTCTCTCTAAATGTAGTGCAATATGGCCTGTATAACTAGATCTTGCTAACATTAAGATTCACCAGAGCATTTTGCAACTGAATCTTTACTGAGGAATGGGGATGCACTATGATTTTGCAAGTGGACTACTTCTTTATATAGGGAAGAAGGAAAGAAGCTTTAGGTGGACTGTAATATAGTACAGCAAAAATAAAAACAGATGGTCCTACCATAGGTGAAATAAAAACTGCTGATAGTTTATGCAAAGAAAATCTGGGAAAGTATTTTGCCTGTTGGTAAGGCTAAAGTGCTACAAAAGCACTGTCAGGCAGGCTTGCACTGTGTCAGAAGGCGGCTGGACAAGGGGATGTAGCAGACACTAAGCTACCATTAATTCAATGTTTGGCACTGTAAAATGCTGGTGGATGTGTGTGTTTTATTTAGATTTTTATGTTTTAATCAATAGCGTGTTTTAGTATCACGAACCAATTAATGATTAACTACCCTTTTTAAAACCTTTATGACACCGATGCTAAAGCAGTTCCATGACACTTCCAAGAATTACAATCCAATTACAATCCTATTAAGTCTCTTGGACTAAAGGTTTGTGCGCCTTCAGAAGGATGCACATGGGAGTGGAGATATCTCTCCCCATGCCAGCCCCCTTACACTGCCATCAATATAGTCTCACAGTGGCCCTGAGGTCTGCCCAGTATCTGTAGATATTGGAGTTGTTTAGTATTGGTACACTGAGAGCTGTGGCGCGACCTTGGAAAGAGTATATTACTACAGTGTACTGGAGAAAATGTACTTTTAAAGCTGCAGGATGGAAACATGAGAAAGGCTAAAAATTACATGACATAGAAGTCTTGTGATTTGGGATGCAATACCACACAGATCCCTGCTGCCATCAAGTCAAATGCTGTTGTGAATGACATAAGAAAACAGCTGGGAACCCTGTGGCGGAGGACTTTATTTTGTTTCTAGGTTGGACTGAAAGTCTGCACAGAGCTAGACTGGCCTCGGCTGTATAAGCAGGGACATCACCTATATAAGCATCTGTATTGCATGGAATTCCGTTCTCCGTGTGCTCCTAAACTCTCCGTCTAGAGTATCTGAGAGCAGAGCAATGCATGGCATCCCACTGGGCTGATTCTCTTTCCCATGTGTCAGGAAAGCTAGAATCTTTTTCTTCATTGTAACTGATTTGTCATTTTCAAGCTGTTTCTTTCCTCACTCCCTCTCTCTCACTGTGTTAGCTCTTTTCACTCATGCTTTCCTTTTATCCTTTTTTTTTTCTTTCTTTCACCTTCTTGTCTTGTCTTTGCTGTTTTCAGATGTGTCTTTAGTAAAGCCAGAGAGAGGAGATTTATATCTTCAAGCAGAGTGATCTGTAAAGCCATGACCCTTCTGTAGAGAACGCCTTGTCTTTCATTATCCCAGGGTTCAGAGGAACAGTGCTATCAACAAGCAAAGAAAGAGGCTTTTCGAAGATATTCTTGGATAGTTTCACAGAAGGCCTTGAAAATAAATATCAAGACCTAGAACTGATGTAGAAAGTACTGGGGGAAAGCTGAAGCCTTCTGGAGCTCTTCACATGACTCCTTTGAAGACAGAGGAAGCAGCTATCCATGACACTCTCATGCGAACAAGCGTTCTTACAAACAGAAAGGATCCGTTTCACAGGCTCTCTAAATCTCGCTAGTGTCTGGGGTAAGAACGCTTTGCTGTGCATAGCTGCAGCAAGCACTGCAGGCAGACCCAGAAGGATGAATACAGAAATTCCCTCCCTGTCTGTGGGTTTGAAGGGGCTTGTTTGTGCTGCCAGCACCCTCTGTCCCACAACCAAGCCTGAACCTCTGCTCAGAACTGTCCAAGATTTCAGTGATGGAGAGGTGCATGGGCAGCAACTCTTCATGGGCCACTCTATTATCTTGTTTGAATATGGGAGATTTTATGGGAGGTTTTACACCAATTAGTAGCTTGGAAGATCTGACTGCCCCAAAGATGGTATCATAAGGAGTGATACAAAAGGACTGAACAACAGCATGTCTCAAAGCAGAGCGGAGCTTGACCTCTTCTTCAAAGGCAGCATCAACATTTCCTGTCAGCTGCAGCCTAAGCTGCTCCTAGGCATCCTTTACCAGCCATCCCAGCCATAGCAAGCATTGGTCTGAAATACAAATGGTGTCTCACACATTACAACACATCTAAGGGGTCTAGTGATACCAAAATGCCCTAAATTGGAGAATGGGGGATGTTGTGTAGTATCTTTAGTTCAGGGTGTACCTTTTTCATAGTTTGTTGATGGTGAGCTTCTGCAAGCAATACCCAACAAAGTTCCCTGTACTATAAAGAGCAAGTCACTCTAGGGGCATAAAAACACTCCTGGTTAACAAAAAAGCAGCATTCAGATGTTGTAACTGTAGAACATTTTAAGGACAGAATGCCTGTAGCTGCACAGAGTAGAGGGAATGAGCCTCACCATACATGGCTCTCACTATCCATGCAAGCAGTTAGACCCTTAATACAAGCCAAACGCAGCTTCCAAGTCTGTGTATGTAAGAAATTAGAAACTTTGTGTGTGTAGTGGGTTTTTTGCCTGTTTTCTACAATACCTAAAACACTGTATAAATTAAACTTAGAAAAATTGCATCTGATCCCATTTGATTTGTCTGTCCCTTTACAGTTACAGACCTGGCTGCTTCCAGTGTGGACTCCAAGCACTTTTTCACTAGTGCTTTTGCTGCATCCCTTGGGCTCTTCTTACATTTGGTGTGATGAAGATTATACACATCCACTTTGAGCAATTTAGAAATTACTTATTTCTATATTGGTACGTATAGGATTTCTTATCAGCTTTCTCAAAACACTTAATATGTAAATTTACCCACGTCTGCATTTGGCTAATACCTACATTTGTGTACATAAACAGATTTCATATGCCAGGAGACTATTTCTGTGCTATTTGGCCAGAAGTGGATTTAAATGTGCTACTGACCTTATGCAATACTTAAAGCTCCAAAAAGGAGCTATTGAGCTGGAAACTGTCTTTTTGAGGATCTCAGAGAATCCCTCCTTCCTGACCCGAATCTGCCCTAAAATTTAGTTGGCTTGCTTGTTTGCGAAGACCACCTCCTGCCATGCTGGCCAAAGCCAATTCCCTGCCTGCTGGGCCTCCCCTGTCTCTCTCTGCCCCATTGCTTGTCTCTTCTCTTAGACCATGAACACTTTGGTGCAGAGACCCTTTTTCAGTATTAGGGGATGCAGTGGTCTTGGCCCCTGGTTAGGACTCTGAGGTGCTACTGGAAAACAGGGACTGTGAAACTCAAGTGCTTCGAAACCTCATTTGTCACTTCGTAATTCTGAGCTTGGTGTCCAACAGACACTGGAAAAAGACGAGTAGGAAGACTGGGTTCTGGAATTATTGGTTTTATTATTAAATGTTAGTATGATTTGTTATTCCTTTGCAATCAGTGATTTCTCTAACGTCAGAGAGAGAAGACAGATCCCATGCCCTAAGGCTCTAACAACCTAGATATGAGTGGAGAGATCTAAAAGCCTGAGTACATCTAGTTTGTTGAAGGTCAAATACAGAGCAGGAAACAAGGGTAACAGTGGCATCTGCGGGAGGCAAGTACCTGAGGCAGATGAAAGGCAGGAGAATAAAAAGATTAAAAAGATCAAACTGGGTGAAGGAAAATTCAGGATGCATATGAAGTAGCCTTCCCTCCCTGGGCGATGTGTGAGGCTGCAGAAACTTACTCTCAAACTTGACAGGGCTTCGTAAGAAATGTCATTAATTTCAGTTCTGGGCCTCAGAACTGTGAAGTACACACTTTACTTGCCTGTTGCTTGACTCTATTTATTTACTTTATCAAGGGAATGACCCAACACTGGCCCTGCAAGGAATGCAATGCAAATTTTAAACATGTTCCTCTTACCGTCTCTGGCTCTCTGATCTGAAGCAAATGTGCAAGTACAAACAGAAGGAAAATTTGTGCAGAATCACTGCCCTGACTGTCTGCCTTTTGAAACACCTCCATGAGTGGGTGACAGGGAGAAGGCCCCTGTAGCCCAGCAGAAGGAGCCCTGCGTCGCACAGCAGCGGGGAAGCCCGCCCGCCCGCGGCCAGCAGGCTGTGTTCTCGCTCTGAGCTGGCCCCAGCTGCTGCGCCTCGCTCCCTTGACGTGTCTGTGTGTTACATGACTATAGAAGGAGCAATCAGTCAGCTCCCAGGAATCTTAGCAACAGCCGCGTCCCCAGAAAAGGCTTGTAGCAGCTGGAGCAGTGTTGACTCAGCAGCATGGTCTCTCTGGCCTCTTGCTGATCCCTGGCAAGGACTGCAGTCCAAGTTCTGGCTCCCTTGTTTGGGTCAGTGCTTTCTTGCTGGCACCAGTAGATGAATTCCTGGATCCTGCTGGCCTTGGCATTAGAAAGCAACCAAAAATGAGCTGATAGCTGCTGCCAAGAAAGTTTTTGTTCTCTTTTTTAACGACAAATTTAAAAAAGAACAAAACAAAACTGAACAGAACCTACGGAATCCTGTTAGTACATTGTAACAGAGAAGACAAATGGCAGAGTTCATGGGTGGCGGGTGTGTGTGGGAAGATGGTTGCAAGCCAGGAGACCCACATCCTTGCCATCCCTTGAGGACTGAAGCAGATCAGTGGGGTTGGGGCTGGGCTGGAGACTATACAAAACATCACTAGAAGGTTTGTTTATTTTATGTACCAAGAGTTTGGGAATGTGATGTTGAGTAACTCTGTTGACATTTCACCTAGTTTAAGTCACTAGTGCAACGAAATCTGTTTGGCCTCGAGTTGTTTTCGCCTCCAAGGATAATATGTTTATATCACAGCATCCCCACCCTCCTGCAGTAATTCCACCGACGAGCAAGAGGAGAGATTGGGATTAAGGAGTCACGGGTCAGGACTGCGGCGTGTCTGCACACGGCAGGAGGAACCTCGCGTTGGAGACAATGGGAGGACAGTGAGGGGCAGCGAGGGAGCTCTGGCGCGGGTGGGCAGGGGGGCTGCAGCACACAAGGGCAGCAAGGCAGCCGCGAGTGAGCCCCTGAAGACC
>NW_009932663.1:0-58177 GCF_000696875.1 Nestor notabilis
CTGGCTCGGCTCTGCCCGCGCAGGGAGCCGCCCGCTTCCCCCCCTTCCCTCATCAAGAGCCCAATTTTGTCATTTGGAAACACTAATTATCTAATCACGCCACGCTGCCGAGCGTACTTGTCTGCCCAATTAGCTAGGACAATTATTAAGATTCGGAGGCCTAATTATGTCTCAATTTAATGCTGGCAAACTCGCGGATAGAGCAGTAATTAAAATCCTCTCCTTGCCTCTGCCTTTAGGGCAGCGGCTGATGAGGACCTGTCAGGGGCTGCGCTGCACCGAACCAGCCCAGCGGATTGTGCCACATGACCACGCATTGTTAAGTGTGTCAACATATTAACCTGAATTCCCTTCAGCCCCCATAATCACATCGGGTAGGAGGAAGAAAAGGGGCTAAAACATGAAGCATTTTATTAAAAAAACATAAATTCTTTTTAATTAATGCTGTAAGAGATCTGACGCCGCTTGAGCTACCAAATGCTGCGAGTCATATAAGGCTGGTGCTTCTAATTACCAGCCAAGGAAGGTTTGTTCTCTGTTAAAAAGGCTTCCCTCTCCTCTCATTTAAAGAAAACGATCTTTCTTTTGGGTAGTGTGTTTTTTAAAAGCCAGCTAGTTGGCTCCCAGTGATGAAGTTGATTACCAGCTTTTTGTTTGATGATGGGACGCAAGTGAATATTGACTTGCACGAGAATCAAACAGACGACCGGAGGCGTAAATAAAACGGTCAGGATTTAACACTTGAAAGAAGTTGATAAAGTTGAAAATTAAAAATCATAATATTGGGATAATTCCTAAATATTTATTTTTTGCTCAGCTCTCAAGTTTGATGGGAAGTCAGTGCTGAAACACCAACTACAATTGGAGTTAGCCCCGGCGGCTCTGTTCCTGCTCCTGTCATAGACAAGGAGCCCTGAGCCCAGCATCCCCCAGCGATGGCCACTGCAGGAAGAAGGCTGGCCCTCCTGGCCTTGCCACCAGAAGCATCCCCCTCTAGCACATCCCTTTTTGGCTGGACAAACACAGCACTGAGTAAGGTGGTTCCTTCATCTCCAGTTAATGAGTTCTCCAGTGTTTGGGACTATGGAAACAAACCTTAATTCCCAGAGCAGGGAAGGAAAGGAGGGAGAGTGAGGGCCTCATCTCCCACTGTGCGTGCCCTACATCTTGGCAATGGCCCTGCTCCCAGCCTCCTCAGATGGCAAACCAAAGTGCAAATCTGTGTTCTGGCTTGTTCCAGTGCCTGTCAGCGTGTTTTCCTCTTGTCAGCAGCAATTGACTGGTCAGGTTCACCCTTGTACAGCAATTGTAACAGCTCATTGACAGACTAGTGACCCAGCCGGACCCGATAATGGAAAACTATTGATTTCTGCGGGCTCAGCAGATCTAAAATGAATGCCCAATATAATGTCATCAGCTGTCTTGGACTCAGATATCCTTTAACTTGGCTAAAGAGACCAAGTATCAGAGATGTGCTGCCTAGCCTGACAATTTACTTGATAAAAAAACACTGAATACAAACAAACATAGAAGTGGCCTCTCTCAGTCTCCCCCTCACAAGCAACAAGCAATGAATGCCTGGGTAAAGGCGAAGAAGCCACAACCTAGATGTGGCTGGGACTCCAACTACCCCTTCAACTGAGGAGGCCCATAGCAGCCCCTCCAGGTTTTAAACACAGAAGAAAAGCATGTAGGGGAGTGATACTAAACTCTGCACCCATCCACCAGCCTCTAGAGAGCACATAAGGCAGGAGGCAGAAAGGTTGTTTGCCATAAGCAATACCAGATGTAAGTTTGAACAGGAAGAGGAACAAGCATGGCAGCTTCTGGGAAAATGCATAACTTTGGGGGATAAAGCAATAGTTCAAAGATTGACTGTTTTGGTCTTTGGGAGCCAAAGCATGGCCTGTCCTTCCCAAGAAGATCATCCCACCTGCATGAAGCAGCCATCGCTTCTGTGTCCCTGTGGCTGATGACAGGGCTCAAACCTCACCGACACTTAGGCACATCAGGAAGTCGGTGGGACATTTACCACCACAAGATCTATGGCAATCACAGTCAGCCTGCTCATGGTTTTCTGCGGGATACCAAGTGCTTGCTGGAGAAGTTTCACTGTGCCCCAAATGCCTCCTGTAGGGCTTGGAGCCTTCCACAGCATATTAACCAGGTTTCTTGTAAGGAAAACAGAGGAAGAGAAAACAGAGGTACTTACCCTGGCAGATGCCAGCACACATTTAATTCAAGCTCTAATACCAGTGGAGATATGAACAGCTTTGTGATCCCCATGAAAAAATTCAAGCGACCTTGGGGAAACATTGCTTTTAATTATGAACAACTGGTCAGTTCTATCACAAAGATACCGGCCCTTCTCGAATGTGTTTTCATCTTCTGCAGCCTTCTGCTCAGTGCCTCCTCCCTAGACGTGCCTCGTACCCTTTGCAGCATCCTTGTTCTGTCCGTGACACGCACACACGTGTACTGCTTTTGCCTTCCCCTGACAACAGGCCCAGCATTGTGATGTGCCACATATACTCGTCAGGAGGGAATGACTGCACAGATTACGTTAACATGACTGCAGCTGAAGACATTTCAGTTTCTACATGCGTTTTCTACAAACTTCCTTGGCTCCTGCTCCTGCAGACGGCTCCGAACCCACCTCCCTCCACTCGAGCTCTTACTTCAATTTCCATAGGTTGCTTTCAAGCATTTATCTTCTTGGCATCCCCTCAGGGCCTGATCCTGTGAGAGTAAGTGTGCCGCACCTGAGTGGTGCTGAGCAAGGCTGTGAGAATAGGTGACACTGCTTTGGGGCTTGCTTTTTAATGATCATCCTGCATTAAATGAAATGTAAACTCTTGCAGACATTGCTTTGTTTACCCAAAACAACCCTCCCAAGCATTTCCCATTAGCTAGACTGAGGAGCTGATATCCCTCCTATCTGTCTCACAGAACTGTCACAGAAGAGTCTTTCAAAGCACCAGAACCTCTCGGGTGATGTTCAAACCCAGATGTCTTATCCCTGGAGAGGCTCAGTTCAGTTCTCAGCTCCTCATCCTGCCCATTTCTTGGAATCCCAAATCTTGTGTTAAGCCAAGCGCAGATAACATCTCCATGCTATTCCCTTCCTAAGTACAATGAACATGTTCAGGCCTTTGGATAGCAAGTTCCTGAGGCAGGGATTATGCTCTGTAGTATTACTGTTGTCATATTTTCCCTGTTGTAATGTTCCATGTACATTTATGTCATTTATAAAATACAATTAACAGACATATTGGAATCCACAATGGCCCAAAGAAGGGAATAATAGAAGTAGAGTAACCATGTACATTTGCTTCCTACAACTATGCAGGCTGTGGCAACCCACTCCCAACCAGTAGATGAGTAGTGGAAATGAAACACAAGCCTGAATATTTAAAATGTATGGCAAAGCTGTCTATAGTTCCCTCTTATTTAGCAGAGACTTCACAACAGGGTTCAGCTTCTCTCTGCCTGAACATGTGGAACCCCTCTGCCCTCACAGCACACCTCACCTCCTTCCAGTGAGTACCAACAACTAAGACTCAGCACTGTTACAACCTGCTGGCTCAGCATCCAAACACAGTCATCCAAAATGAGCCACTGGAAGGCTTGTACCAAGTCATTATCCTTTCCTGAGAAAGACCACTCTGACTTGTATGTAACTGCACTTCCCAAAGATATTCACAGTGGGACTCACTGCCCCTTCCTTTCAGTGAAAGGCACCAGTGGAACACAGACTGCCACTTTTTTACTACAGTTTCTAAATCAGTGTAAATATACATTTTATAGCATTCCATATTTCAACAGTGTGTGCACATACCTGCCTACTCTCAGGTCTGAACCTCTTGCAGCACTTCAGTGAGCTCTGCTGCACTGGGAGTTACTGTCACTGGGAGGATGGCAGTCCACCAGTATAGGCTGAGATTTTGTAGGCAGTTGTCCTCTGACAAGGCCCAAGTTGTGGGTTTTAACATTTACAAATAGGTTTTAGCAAGTAATTCATTCTGCTCTAAAGCAACTTTATAAAACTAAAATGAGCAATGATGTCTGAAACAACATTTTCCAGTTTCCTTTACTGAAACAAAGCAAATCCCCTAAATTTTGCAGTGAAGGAAGTGCTTTGTTCCATTTTGGGCACTTGTAACAGAAAAAACCCTAACCCACAAAGGATATAAGAGGTTGGATTCACCACAGCTGCTGTCATTCCCTTTTTATCCACTAACCCAGTAACTAGGGCAGTGACCCAGGGTGTGGGAGATCCATGTTCAATCCCTTCTCTGCCTGGAGGGATTTGAACCTCCATCTCTCCATCTCCGAGGAGAGAATTAGAGCTGCGGTGCCCGAGGGGCCCTTCTCTGCTGTCTCCCCTGGACAGGTACTTTGTGTAGATGCTATGTGTGACTCGGGTGCCCCATGTCACTCTGGCACTGCGCAGCTCTTAGGGCTCAGCATTACTCCTCTGCCTCTGCCCCACAAGTGTGGAGATGCTGCGTGCCAGGTGGAGGGGTTTCAATGACTCTCAGATACAGTGAATGTTTAAGGCACATCCATGACCAGATCACTGAGGTGATCCAAGTCTGGGTATCAATCCCCTAAGGCAGAACATGGGTCTTCCATCCTAGATACGTACCGTAATGCCAGGGCTTTCCCCCAGGAAATAAGCAATAAAAAAAGGTCTAGTTCAGATAAAAATCGCATTTCTCCAAGCTGGAATTTCTTCCCACTTTTCTAACCACACTTTGCTGCAATTTTCAATTACTCCCCTGAACAATTTTTGTCTATTATTGCAAATTGCCTGGGATGTTAGGAAAGACTGATGTTAAGAAGGATTTCCTAGTATGAACTTCCCACTTTCTTATTCTCTTTTTTGTACCTTTCTACCATAATTGGTTTCATAAGCAGCTTACCCTAGCCATGGAATTACTTGTACCATATTAAGTATAGAACTGAACGTGTCAAACATTCAGCCTTGTACATAGCTTTGCACACAGTAGTTCACTCGCATCTTTTTCCTATCCCCAGTGAGATCAGCCCAAATATTTTTTTTTTAATTAGGAAATTTGGGCACCTCAATGCTACATTTTTGCCAATTGTTAAACTATTTTCATTATTTTCATTATTTTAAACTTATTTAAACTGTTTAAAATTATTTTTCTACTCCATATTTTTATTGAAAAGAATGGACTCCTTTAGTCAATGTTTGCTCTCTTGTTTCTAGAAGGTAAATTGCCTGGCGCTTACCATGAGTGGACTCTGATTACTAAGAAGTCCACCATTTCTCAGTATTCCACAACCCTTTATTAGGGCTGACCTCTGGGGACTCTCCAGACAAGTGGCCACATGAAGTCACAGTCGGAGAAGGGGATTCACCCACCCAAGTGTGAGGAGGACTCCTTTGTAATGAACATTAAAAACCCCTCTACTTTCATCTTGCTTTAAGAGCCTCCAGCACAGCATATTTACAGAATAATAAAACAGGGCTTCAGGCCTTTTCTTCTCATACATCAGTAACAGGATTCTCATGTCACACTTATGTGCTCTGTACACTGTATAATTTACTGTATCTTACTTCTCAAAGCTAATAGTCTCAAATATAACTAAATGAAATAAATCGTCTGATACTGTTCTCAAACAAGAATTAAATCACCAGGCACAAAACTGGCTGAGAATATCCCTGTGATATCTTCTATCCTCTCTACCCGTGAGATAACCAGTCCCCAGTGGCATGCCACTTGTGTGGCTCATTTATTGTCACCTAGGACAAACCATCGTTCTGATTATTACTATTTATTTGAATTACCAAGAAGAAGCTTCAAATGAAATCCCTAGTACCAAAAACTATGCAGGTACAAAACTAAGCAGCATCCCTTCTCAAAGAGCTAATACTCTAGAGACAGAAGGTGGGAGGAAGGAGCAGGGCGTTCACAAACACAGTCGTCAGAGCCAGCTGTGTGCACAAATCAAGGGGAAATCACTGCTTCCAGAATTAACTCTGCCTCTCCTTTGCACTGATTTTAGAAACGACGAAAAACTGTGCAGTTACTGGAGTTAGAAATGAAAACAGGGAATGAATGGCTTGTTCTGGGGAATAACATGAATCACAATCCACCAAGGTAACCTCAGACCTTCATCTCAGAAGTAATAAACATCTGGGATTTTTATACCCACTTCAGTCAGTGTGAAGATGCTGCTGTAAATTATCTGTGCTTCATGGGCACATGTGACTGGGTGTGTGAGTGTGTGTATACAGAGGTATGCTCATCGTTTCATTTAGGTTTTGTATCAATCAAAAATACATTAGATGGTACAGAAAAAGAAACAGCCTTTCTTCTCATGGTATTTTTAATCTGAATTTGTGCAAGAAAGGGGAAAAAACCCAAGGTCTCATGCTGTTCTGAGTCATAAGGGATGGGGGGGGGGTGTTTGTAATGAAGGTTCACAAACACATTCAGATGGGAAGGAAAGCCACACTCATCCCACTCCTTACATCTCCACCCGTTAGCCCAAACGCAGTTTTGATGTGATTCAAGATCATAGCCCAGGAGTCTATCCACAGAATTATGGGCAGTGCATTGGTGTGATCCTATGGGCATCCTGCTTTGAAGCGAGGTGTAAAACGTTAATGCTTTCATTGGCTAGTGACAATCCCTGCTAAGAACTCCCCTATTCCTATCCCCACAAGGGGCACTCTTAATTTAGTCTCACTTGGAGCACCAGATGCTCTAATTACATGATCCTGATCTTCTATGAGGTGTATAGGAGGAACAAATGCTACATCTGTAACAGTGAAAAGTAGTATTTTTAATCACATCCATGATGGTTTCATTTCAAAGCTCAAGAATCCATTCTAGCAGGCCCATTTTATGTTTTTACATGGCCCAAGAGCCTCAGTGAGGAATTCCTGAGATACATTCACTTGAAGCTGTTTACAAGATATGCCAGGCACATAAGGCCATGAACATTTCTTGCCCATCTGCTTCATCAGTTTTTCTGTAAAGCTTATTGCAGAACACAGGGAATGAGTTATAGGTGGTCAGCTGTTGCCTTGTGGTTTTGCTGCAGCCGTTGCTCAGTGTGTTGCAGGTAGAGCCCATACCTGCATCAGCCTGCTTGATACAGCCTCTGTCCCAGTGGAACTATCAGATACAGCATCCAGATTACTGTATCTGCATCATCTATTAATGATTCATCTACCTTTATACAGAGGTGCTGGAAAGGATCTTGAAGTCTGTAAGTTATTTTATTGGAACATTATAGAAACCAGATGTTTTCCCCTTAATCCTGATGGCATGTTTAAACAAAACCCAGGACAATTAGAAACCCAGTACCCCAGAGACTGACAATCTTCCCTGACACTTCTCAAGCTTCTCCTTTTTTGTTCTCATAGGTGATATTTTATCATTGCCTGTCTCCATCCTTCGGAGTATGAAGAAAACTTCTTTATACTACGAAGTATAAAGCAGTTCTCTACCAACCTGCTTTAAGAACAGTATCATCCAACGTGATGACTGTTCAGCAATACCTGAAATCTCAGTTGCACACAGAAAGACAGAAAGCCAGTATCTCCATCAGCTGAGACACACAGCTCTAACACACACAGCATCAGCCCTCTCCATTTACTCCAGGTCACACAGAGTAGAACTTAGAGAGCTAATCTGATTCCTGTCTTCATGCTACTCGTTTCAAAATATCCATTATGCTTGAAAATCAACATACAAAACCAGTGAAATATAGCTTAAAGGAAAAAGCACAACCCAAAATGAGGAAAACAAGCTCACATTCTCAGCAGCAGCACCATGGCCACCCATTAAACTCCACCAGGCTCCACATTTGATCCCGAACAGTTCAAAAATGGATTTGAGGCAAACAAGGGGAGGACAAACAAGATGCTGTACCTTCTGCTCCACAAGCATCACCAGCCTTGCAGAACGTCAGGTCCTTGTCTCTGCTCTGCCTACTATTGCCTTAACAAAGGGGAATACATAGGTAGCCCTTAGTGTGGGCATCACTGAGTCTTTGAACCATTGAACCCATTGGACCAATTCACTTCTCAAGTTTCTTCATCATCAGAACATTACCTGTGACCAAGACTCATTGCCTTCAGGAATTCCACACAGTGAAAACTTGCTGCATCAGCCAAGTGGGGAAGGAAACATCTTCTTTTTACCTTCTTTGTGCTGTGAACAAGCAAGCAGAAGACACAAGTCAAATGTATTTGGCTGGAATAAACTGTTCTCAGTACTGAGTGTTCACAGCAGAGCCGACAAGACCTTTCCAGAGAGCTCCAGCATTAACTAAGATCTGTTTTACTGACATATTCAGGCATTCAGGTGAAGTGTTAAGATTTCTGCAACTCCAGTATCTAATTTGCTTTTAAAGTGTGCCTTTTGTCCCTGTAGTTTGCCCTTTACAAGGTTGAACAATCCAAAATCCATCTACTTCGTGAAAACAAACCAGCCCCCCCAAAAAAACCCAAACAAAAATAAAACCCCAATACCCCCAAGCCCACAACCTGATTTAAGTAATCAAATTGAAATTAAAACTATTTGACTTATAGAAGCTGTTTATAGAATTGTTATGTCTGTAAAGCATCCAGTTACTTGTTCACTTCAGAGAGTAATTTTGGCTACCACAACTGCGTGGCCCAAAAAGAGCTTTACAAATACAGGCAACACAATGCCTATGTATTTACATGATGAAAAAAAGCCTATTTGTTAAGGATGGTACTATCAGAGGGAGAGAGAGGTAAGGGGACAATTCCCATCAGAGCCAAGACAAGGCTTGGCAAGAAAAGCAGAGAGAAAAGTGACTGAGATTCATTCCCAAAGAAGTTGCTTCCTGGAAGGCAGCTTGGGCTGGCACTTCAGCAGAAGGAGCTGCCCTGCCTGCTGTTAGTGGTAGTCTGTGAGGACCTGCAAAAGGCAAATAAACCCATTATGCTTTAAAGCACAGCAACACCCACACCAGACTTAGGGAACATTTAGTAGATGGCAAAGGAAGCTCAGAAGTGGAAGCAAATAAACTGTCCCCCATTAGTCACACATTGTGGAGAAGAAACCAGACACCAAAAAAACCCAGTTAAAATATGGGCAACAGTAAGATGAAGGCACTTAAAAGTGGAAGTACTCTTCAAAATGGAAGCTGTGGAGGAAAGAAAGCCTAGCTCACGTGTCCTTGCCACCACTGGGCTTCTGCAACTGTGGATGATGACTGTTACACCTTTACCAACTTCCTTGAGCAAGAGCGCAGTGCTTCTCCACAGCCCATGTTGCCCAGCACATCCCTCACCCACTGCGCTTGTGAGCAGTGGTACACGTGAAGGAGATTTATAGGCATGTGTCCAAAACACACTCTCTCTTAGGCTTTAATCTCTTTTAAATGACGTACTCCCACATGAGATAGAATTGGGGCCGTATTCACGCTTTTGTTACAAGAAGCTGCTGTGCCTACGTTACAGCGAGTTCAGTGGGTCCCGCTGGACCCTGTGTCCCTCACTGCACTGCACTCCACTCGCGGCCGAGCCAGATGGCCGGGGTGGAAGCCTCTTCAGGAACACATCTCTACAGAGGAGGATGTCACACTGCACTGGGTGACCAGGCTCTCACTGAATGCAACTCCGTCACGGTAATTAAATCACATTAAAGCTTGCTTTTATTACATACCCCCTTGTGATTTTGCCTGGCTACATTCTAATTACCAGCCTTGCTGCAGCACACCCGGGTTCCACAGCTCACTCCCCCTCCTGTTTTATGGGAAATGACTTACCTTGCACAATCCTAATGAAAATACTGCAGTGAGATAATTCTCTCCTTTTTATCTTGCATTTCCCATTCTATAGCGTAAGCCATTTTTTGCATGGGAGAAAACAAAATGTTCAGGCTTACACGCTTCTTAGAAACAGCAGATACATCTGTTAAGGCTCCCCAAAGTAGTTTAATCACATCTGTTATTTTCTTACCCAATACCTGATCTTGAAGCATCAATTTATTTTTCCATGGCAGATGCACCAGTTTCTCAAAGATACTACATTTTGCATTTCTTATTCTCCTCCTATTAATGTCTCAAGCAGAGTATTTTAAAGCAGATGCATTTCACTAGCTTCTGATGACTTACACTAATATTTTCTGAGCAGTATTTTTAGCAATAGGCACAGTTCCCCTCTCCTATCCAATTAGCTCCCAGCACTAATCGGATCATGTGAACGTTAACTGAGTACTTCAGGAGAGCTGGAGGACAAGGATGTGGCTTCGTTCAGTGTGTCCACAGCACCACCCTTGGCCATGGCTCTGCCATTCCCCACTTTCCAGTTACAGCACTAACCATACCTAACCACCACAATGATGCCAGGATAGCCATATCCAGTCTGTTAAGGTAGGGAAGACATCTGAAATCTGGAAGATGACAGCAAGATAAGCACCTGCTTCTTCAAAAGAGAGAAAAATAAAGGACACTGTAAATCTGGCTGCCACAGTAGCAGGTATCTAGACTGCAGATACTCTCGCGTAACATACCTGCTGCTTTCAACTCCTAAGGTAACACGAAGGAAATGTAGTCTGGACTTCTACAACCCAGCACACAACATGTGTTACAGCAGGAGAACTGGAAAGCAGGGCTTCCCCTCTTTCTCCCCACCCCTTGGGAGAATCCTGTGCCAGCTGCTGCATATTGCAGGGAATTACAGAAACCTGTAGGCTGCTGATTTTGTTTGCTGCTGGCAGTGGAGGGGGCTACTCACATACTCTTGGCTCATTTCTACACCTAAATCTGAAATCACCGTTTAATTTCCTAAGAATTTCATGCTATTTATCACAGTCATCACTTACTAGTAAATGGGCTAGGATTCTCCAATGTATTTTACCAGTTTTTAATAGACATCTCTGTTTTGCATTGCTTGAAGAAGCTAACCAGCTGCATGTTAACAAAAATCATTCAAGCAAATGCTCCATTTTCTAAATACTTCTATGGTTTCAAGAAGGCTGCCAGGGAAAAAAAGTAAAAAGAAAAAAAAAAAGAAAAAAAAAAGGAATACCCAAAAGAAAGAAAAGCAAAGCCAGGAATCCATGTTTATGCAGACAAAACAGAAAGATGGTACAAACTGTTCCCTTTCCCAGATGGGCTCATGCCCATGGGCTGCAGCAGGAGATAGGGGAGTTGCAGAGCACCAGGTAGATTGGGTTTTTCTAAGTACTCTCAGTCCAGATGGACATGGAAGGCATCGCCCATGAGCAAGAGTTCAGCTCCCCAGAGCCAAGTCATCTCCAGAGCCCTGCGTTGGTACCAACTCTGTAACTTGGGACTTGTGTTTTGTGTTATTTTTCTTCCAAAAACCTAAACATCTCCTGCTCCCCCATCACTTAAGTACAGGCAGCTGCTGCCTCCATATAAAATAAATCAGAAATCAGGCCATTAGCTATGCTTTTAAGAATGCTAAGCAGTACTCTATCTGTGTTCACAGTGATATAGCTTATGGGACTTTCCCAAAAAAGCTTCATCACTGGTAGCCAGAGGTAAAATAAAGTCCTAACAAGAGAGATGAAAAACGAAGAAGAAAAAGCAAATGTGGATATAAGCAAAAAGGGAGGAAAGGGAAAACAGACCAAGCTAGGAATGAAGATAATGAAAACAGTCAGGTTAGCAGCCCAGTGAGACGCGGCTAAGTACCATCCCCAGATGGGAACTGGGGCCTGAGGGCAAAGAAATGAGTTTGGGATCCTGGAAGAACACTCGCATTCTGGGTCAGGGTCTTTAGTTGTTCATTAGCACTCATGGTCAGCTGCAGTCAGAGAACACTGCGCTTAGTATTGGAGGTTATTTCAATGAGAAGAGGATGTTATAAAATGATGGATACCCAATAGTAAAGAGATTTTTTTGGAGGCAGTGAATGGTAAATCCGTGCATGAGAAGCCAGAACATTCAGATCTCAGCATCAAATTTGTGACTGAGGCCACATGTGAGAAGAGCAGCTCAAGTTCCTTCATGACAGGACCAAGTGCCTATGAATTTATATGTAGCACACTTAAAAAGCACCAGTAAATGTACTCCAAATAGCGAAGGGAGTGGGTAGTGGATACACTCGACTTTCAACACAAGAAATAGGATTTAAAACCTCTTTTCCCTGTCACTACCCATTTCCTTAACAGTATGGGGTTAAAACTTAATCCTTGGCTGTTCAGCTAAGGATAGTATTTGCCCTAACATCCCCTGTTCCAACAACCCGAACGCACCCCTTAAGATTTGGAGGCACAGCAAATGCAGCCATCAGCTGGATTCCTGGGACTACAAAAACAAGTGTCAACCTCAGGCTTATACTGTCTTCTCCTGTTTGCAGTTTCTGTTTCAACCTATGGGGTTTTTGTTCATTTGTTTTAAAAAACCCCATTTTTTCCCTGCTGCTTTATCCAAATAAGGCTCTTTTCTTTCTCCTACTTTCACACAATTGTTGTTTTCAGGGAAGAGAAAGATGAAAGTATTATTTCTTGTCAGCAAGACTTGTACCTAGATGACATGGAATTCCTTATTTGGTTAAAACACAGGGTAATGGTGCTGGCTTGCTTGCTTGCTGCTTCATCAGTCGCTTCTGTTCTGAAGCTGTTTCAAAGAGCACAATGGGATTCAGAGCTTCAGCATTAGTTGCTGCAGGAGTGAGGATGGATTTGGAGGAGTTTCACAGAGAGCTACAAACACGATTTCACAGCTGCTGCTGGCTTAAAGACACATAAACAAATGTTTAACTGTGAAGTTTCCGGTTTCCCATAAGAAGGTTTTTAAGAAGTGGTAGGTATATTGAGGAATACTCACCATACACGTCATGTAACCACGTTTTGTGTTGCAGGTCTCTGACACAAAAGCAGAGGGATTACGGAATCATAGGGTGGAAATGACCTTAAGATCACCTAGTTCCAACCCCGAGATCATCATCTCTTGGTCATCCCTCAGATCTTATGAGTTAAAGTGCACATTTAAGTGAAGATACAGGATAGAAAGCCCAACAGCACTGCGATTTATACAACATGTACAGTACAAGCACTTTAGAAGCTGTGAGAAGGCCCCAGTGCTCCCTCTGTTCCCCCACTGGACAGTAAGAGTAGTAATCATGAGGTCTCTGGGCTCACAGTTATCAAAGATGCTATTTGCTGGAGTTTTAACTGCAGTAAGAACAGCGTGCAGGTCCCGCATGAGAAAGGTCTTTCAGGAATTTTACAACAAACTTTGCCTCCTCCTAGAGAAGAGCATCCCTACAGCGATGCATTTACTCCAACTTTTATTTCTAACCAAAATAGCAGCATGTCAGCTTTCAGGTAATATGTGCAAACCATCTTCGTAACCAGCAATACAGACCCCTCCACCTCCATTCTGCCAGGCTGGGGCTGCCTGTGCTTAGGCAAAGGCAGACAGGACCACTTCTCCCAAGGGGAAGAGCACTGCAGCCAGGCACCAGCTACTTGGACCACAAGGTTCTTCTAGTTGGCACACTTGAGTTTTACTAAGCAGCTTTATAGAAGGCTGTTAGCTGTCTTACGTTAAAATTTTAATCATAGAATCAACCTCTAAGATCATTAAGTCCAACTGTTGCCCCAGCACTGCCAAGGCCATCACTAAACCATGTCACTAAGGACCTCATCTACACGGTTTTGAACGCTTCCAGGGATGGTGATTCCACCACTGATAGGGGACTAGGGCACTAAAGTTAAAGGGATTTCCTGTTTTGCTTTTTTAAATACAAGTTTATCAGCCTATAGTGCAACTAAAAATAAGAATGAGCAGTGCCAGTGTATCAACCCTACTAAGATAGTGTGGAGGGAACCCCCACTCCAGCCCTTGTTCAAACAAGCAAACAAAACCCCCAACATTCTTTCATGCCAAATTTGACCAACCTCTGCATTTATGTTCTCGGTGTGTGCCATACTATTGTGGTATGGCAATGGCTTTTTCCATGCTGTAGCAGGAGAAACTGCAGAACACCAGGTATATTGGGTTTCTCTGAGTACTCTGGGTCCAGGAGCACCTGGAACGCACTGTGCAGCTAGCACTGTAACTGGGAAAGGTGGTGAAAACTAGAATGTGCAGAGTAAGAAGTGGATACGTGCAGATGAGACCTTTGTCATTTGTGATTTGGCATCCGATCTGGGCTCCTGTTCTCCCTCCCCAGTCCTCATTCTGTTCTCCAACAATGGAATGTGAGTAGCCTCTCCCTGCCTCACCTCTGACTTCTCAGAAGGCTACAGCCAACAGACCTGTCCTCTTCGCCTCGCCATGCAACTATTCAGGTTAGGGTGGAAGTCCCCAGGTTAAGCCAGGCGCGCCGTGCAGCTCAGCTCCGAACAACGGGAAGAACACCAAGCAGCCTGCAGTGTTAAAAAGGAACATTTTATTGCAAGAGATTACAGACCTGGCACTATGGCCATGTTTCCATTACACCAAAATTGCTACCCATGGATCAGGCGACAGCACCTACAAATCACGGTGGATTGAAATATCTGAAATCATAATGCAGTCAGGGTTTTTTAAAGAAGTACCATCCTAAAAGGATTTAAAAAACAAAGTCAAAACTATATAAACCAATTTAATTTTAAATATTCAAGTGGTGTTTAAGTATCCAGGGCATTAACTACTGTGACAAAAAGTAGAAAAGTCTGTTAACCATAGTGCTCAACTAAACAGGCTTTGCACGCGGCCTTTACCACTTAGTTAAAAGAAAGTACTTGGTATTTGCTGTTCATTTTCCCCACATTTGTTCAGCCAACATTTATCTTCTGTAGGTTTTCAGTCAGGTAGAAGATTTAACGAGAAATCCCTCTTTAAAGCACTAGTGATACACAGGAAATCTAGAACCACGACTGGCCCACAAAAAGCACTGGGGCCAAGCCAGCTTTGCAGGAAAAGCTCTCCCCGTCTCAGTCCCGTCCAGTGCTGACCTCTTCAGACTCTGGATGGACGCACTTCTCTGAGCCTCAACTCATGATTCACGTTCCTCCTGTGATCCACTTACCTCAGAGACACTGGTGATTTCCCTGAGCATGGCTGAAAAGGCAGGACCTTGAACAGCCACATAGCTCAAACATGGCAAGTCTGGCCCCAACTGCTACAATCACCACCTTTGGCATGTTACGTGCGTGCTCTCCCTCTCCAATAACTATTGTCTGGTCTGTGCTTTTTCTCCTACAGAGGAGTCAGCAGCTCACTTTTGGCAGCACCATCTGGGTGAGATGAGCCCTAGGAAAGCAGAAGTTGGATCTGTGGGCAGAGCTGGACTGCCTCAGCCTGTGGGAGCAGCCCACCTAATACAACTCACACAATGCATAGGGAGCAGTATATGGCAAACAGCAGCAAGTGCCCATGGATCTTTGTGAGCCAACATTTATTATCCATTTGCCTCCATCTCCCATTTTCCACACATACAGCCTAAACACACTACCAAAAACTGCTACACCACTGCAGCCTTCATCCCAAAGCAACCTACCTACCATGAACAGACCACTCGTATTCATATGTGCAGCTCTGCGGCACAGACTGACATGAAGCCTCTCAAGCCACATATCTCAAACCATCAGATTCACATCATAAAGCAACTGATGTTAATTAACTGCCTTCTACCAGATGATTTAGAATCTCTGTAACTCTGGAAAGGGGGATTTTTTTTCTTCTTGTAGGCAGTGACAAAATATCTGTATTTCCAAACAACAGAGACCAAGAAAACAGCCCCACAGAGGACTAAAGAAAGCTCAAGGGTAACTCAATTACTAGCAGTTTTTAAAGATCATTCAGTCTGTATCAACCATATATGCAATTAACTTAATAATCAGAAGAGTTCTGGAACTTCTGTATGTATTTCAGATTACATTGTCAAGGATCTGATGCAAGCCTGCCACTGAAAACTGTTGCTCCTCATCAAAAGAATCTCATTCGGAAACTAATCAGCCCTAAAGCTCCCTGCTCTTCAGACACAACCTTGCATTTTAGTGTTACACAAAACAGCTCACTATTGGGATTTAAGGAATTAAATAATTCAGAATTAACTAGGGGTTTTATCATTATGAACCTAATGGAGTTCTTTGCTAATGCAAAATTCCGCATGGTATGGCTTCACCTTACAAGCATTCTTAACAATACTTAGATAAATATCATTTGCACTTAATTGATTTATCTGTTAAATAGCCACAAAATATGGTGCTCTCACAGGCACCTTTTTTGGTGAGAAGGTAAACAAGCACTCTATTAAAGCATTATAAACATTCAGGGTGATTCCATCACTTCCCTCTATCCCATTTCACAAATTGCTGTCAAACTTCCATTTTCATTGTGCATAAAAAAATCCCACAATCACCCACTAATTTTGAACTTTGTTAGTCTGCATACACATAATTTGTCTGCAACACACTTCAGCATCCCAGTTACCAAAATCTCTATTTTGTTCTCCAGTATTGACGTAGATCTTCCAGCTAGGAAAAAAGGAATACATTTTGACAATAAAGCTAAAATCATCTGTAGGAACTTGTACAGTAAAACACCCGACAGCACTGATTTAAGGAAAGCCTTGACAGAGCTCGGATGGCCTTGTCTCAGGACCCTGTCCTGCAGAGCTGAGCAGTTTGAGCCCATCTATTTATTTCACCAGAACATTCACAAGCCTCGTGTGTTAACTCTGAGCTGTGCACATACAGGAAGACAGACATTCCCCTTCACATTTTCCACCAATCCAATGTAATGCGTCTGTGAACAAGTCAGTTTATTGCAAGTAAATGTACTTTTACTTAAGATCATGAAGAGATTCTAATCTCAAGCAAGACAAATCAATTTCACAAACTTAATTCACACAATGCAAATAAATGCTTCACATTATAGACATTTCGATTTTCTTTAAACCTTTTTATTTAGAGATTTTTCTGGTAAGGAGATATACCATAGGAAAGCAATTTCACTGGCAGTGAGGTATGTATATACTCTACCAAAATACTCCTCTTGTTTTAACTGCTTTTAACTTTATTTACATATAAAGAAAATATCAATGCATATCCTTGGCTTAACTACAGTATCTGTTACCCTATATGCGTAAAATGAAATGTTACTTGCATACAAAATTGATTTGTAGAGGAATCTAATCTGATTGAAACAAAAATCATGTTCTGAAGACAGTTTAAATGAACAAACACAATTTATCATGACCAAGACACCTGCACCATATTTCCATCCTCACAGCACATTTATTTCAGTAATTCTGTAAGTAGGTCCTTAGCATGAGCATAGTGTTACAGTTTTCATACATATAATCACATCCAAAACAAGCTCTAAATTTTAAGTTGTAAACATTCTCTTCATATGTAGAAACATTTCAACCTGTGTTCGAATTCTCTAAAATGATCAATCTTTTAAACAGAATTATAAATGAAAAGTCTACTCTAACCGTGTAGTGAGCAATGCTTATTAGTACATTTCTACAGTGTTAAATAAAATAGTAGAGAGGCAAACTTCTGTAAGCGAGTCAGACTTTAAGTAAATCATCATAAAGAAACAAACTTGTTAACAAAAAAAAATGCTTTGTAATAAAGAAAGTTGGATTGAATCTACTATGTTACAAAAACATAAGGGTAAATACCATCTTTGTTGACAAGTAGGAGGTAGCATGGATGCACCACTTTATTGTCAGTGAGAAATGCAACTGAAGTAAAGAATATTTCCTTACCACAAATTTCCAGTATTATGTACATATTTCTCTTAGAAATTTGTTTAAACAAGTTTCCCTCCACTTTTTTAGTACAAAAAGCCTCATGTGATTTAAAAAAAACACTTACACACCTAGATAGAATAGTACTAATTGCCCTATTTGAATGAAACAGTCTCTTGAACTATGAAGTACATGATATTTAATGCCCTAAGTTGAGTAAATTGTATTAGCAGTTCTTGGTATTATACAAAACACTACATACATACAAACAAAATATAATAATATCTTATTTTACTATGTAATTCTTTTTGGAATAAACAGAGCCTTGATTTGGGTAACACTGAAGAGAACATGGATTCTTTGTTTTATTAAAATCTGTCTTTTAAGTACCCATGTGCAACAATTTAAAAATGGCTGCCATACATGTAATGGTCTTGTATTGATAGTGAACACAGTAACTGACAAAAACATAATAAACCTTAAAAACACATCTTCCACCCTATATAAAATATAAAGACTACTTACTGTAACTGTTAAGTATTCAATTTCTTTTGATGTTACTGTAATCCACTTCCTCTATTTTTCTGTCTTTAGCATTTATAAACATAATTTAGTGTAGCAATTTATTTTAAAAAATGACAAAGTATTTCAAATTTACATCCAATTAAAATTTAAAATGTTTCCTTGTTCTATGATGCTGCTTCTGCCATCAGTAAAGAAAATGAAGTTTCAGTAATCGAAGCAGGCTTTTTAAGTAGTGATGTGACTTCAACCATGCCAGCTCCAGTCCGTGGAAGATTTGCGTTGACAATGTGTCGCTGCAAGTGCTTTATCCAGTCTTCTTGAACAGACAAAGGTCCTCGAAAGACCAGACCACAAAACCTATGCAGACATTAAAATTATTCCATCAAGATACATCTAGCTCTATTGAAAAACTATAAAATAAAGACATTAAGTGGAAAGTCTTAATTTTCTTGAACTTCCTTAATTTTCCTTGCTTCTACATATTTTAGCTGAAAACCTTAGTAACTGAGTTCATTTACAGTACCTTTGAGCACATACCCCTGCAGTTAACACAACTTACACTCTCACATTTTTAACACTAGCAATAACAATCTGTCCTTACATAAGGTTTCTTCTTAAGGACAGAATATTACTCAGACATGATCAATAAGATTTTAGTTAAGAGGAACAGCTGGCAACCTACTGCCTGAGTATGACCGATTCAGGCCTCTTACTTAAGCCAATTAAAATATGCAACCGTTCCCCCCTCCCTTATTATTCAATTTAATACAAACACATTTACAGGATACAATCTTAAGTTTTCTTATGACTAAACTCAGTGAGCTGTAAAGATTATTTTATTCTTTCAATAAAATAATCCTATGTACCTGCATCTGAGTATGTAAACTTCATCAGCACTGTGAGGTAATTGCAGCATTTTTTTCTTGCTTCCAGATCTTGACCTTGACTTCTTTTGCTTACAGTCTAAAGCTAGGAAGAGAAATTTCCATATGTGAAAGTGATACTTCAGTAAGTGTTAACCAAACAAGAGATACTTAGTAAGCATCCCCTATAGCAGTAGTGAAAAGACATTTACCTCCTTGTTATTCTACATTTAATTATAATGTAAATTGAAAACAACTACAGTGTGCTCTAAGAAATTTACTGGCAAAACACATGAAGCTTTTTTAGTTTAGCACAGTGCTTGCTCTTTAGAAGACTAGATAATTGACATTTGGCATTAAACTGTTGTTTTAGTATCAGCAAGCACCTACTAACCTATTAGAGAATGCAACAGAAGCAAAGCACCATTGGAAATGCCCTTTCATGCGTAAAATGCTGTCAAAATCTTGGAGCTTGTTTTGTGTCTCAAGGACCGTCATAAGACCCCTCATGTTCAACCAAGCTACAACTTCATAAAGTTGCAACTTTCAGCTAATACAATCGAGAATTTCTAGTTTGAATAAACCACCTGCCATTTGTTTTTAACATAAAGCAAAAGTTTGTTATTTTAAGTTTCAAATGAAGCTTCCCTCACTCCTGTCTGAATTCTAGTGCATCTTGTAAGAATTATGTGTTAATCCTTCGCAGTGGGAGCTGGTATTAGGACAACCAACAGGGATGGCAAAGCCACTTCTTAAATTCAGTCTAAGCATTTGAAACTATGTATGAAATTAATGTGCATGTACAGGAAACACACAGCCACTGTGTTCAGTTAACATTGAGGTCTGTACCTCCCATAAATAGATGTGATGGAAATCTGTAACAAAACCTGAAGTTTGATTTTAAGCAGCAGCCAAAGTTGGGGGATGAGGGAATTAAACTGAGTTAACATTGTTATGATGAAAACAGATGATAAATCTCAAGAAAAAACGTTTGGGACTGCTTGAACTGAGAAGTATATCTAGCTATATTTTAAGACACTGACACTAAAACTCCACAGAAACCCGAAAGACAGTAACAAGTAGTATTCTTGATACCACAAAGGCAAAATGCTATGCTACTGGAGCATCTTAACAGTAAAATAAAAACAAAACCAAAATAATTGTTACACTTGTCTAAGTTTTGACTCCTGTAATATAAAACAGAAGAATAAATCCCAGTACTCTGAAGCGTAAGACATCATCTGGTGAGGCAAAACATGCTGATTTAAAGAACACACATCCTGCGTTTGTTATGTCCTACAAATGAACACCTCTCAAACTTTTACCCTGTAGCCAAACTTTTAACTTGTAGATACACCCGACATTTCCCAGTTCCATCCCCAGGTTTGAAGATTCCTCTATTATCTAGAAAAATTAGAATGAATTTTTGAGCTTTGAAGGTACCAGAGAACTAGTCAAACAAGTAGAAAGCAGATATCAACCTGAAGAGACTTCCTTCAGAGCCTGGGTCAAGCCATCATTAGCAAGATGAGGCTCAACAGCATTTTTTTCTGATAGTAACAATGAAAGCAGTCTGGATATAAAGGCAGTAACCTGAGGTGGCAAGGGAGAGAGAGAAATAGAAACGGCCAAGATAACTTCTGGAAAAGTGAACAAGTAATAGGTTCTTAATGTTTTATGCTCTCATCAAAAGCTTATTCTTCATATAATTAGGAAGAAAAAAACCCGACTATCTTTCAGGCTGTAGGAACTACTGAGTAATGTAAATACTCTACATACCACAACATCAGTAACAACATCACCAGACATGTAAGCACATAAAATACTGAAACCCAGATACACATTCTCTGAAGGGAACTACTGGCATGAGGGGCAATGTATATGAAGCAGTTACTACAGCAAAAGCTTTGCCATTGTTGCTCATTTTGCAGAACATGGTGGGAAGGAGGGAACAGAAGTCAGTATCTGAATGCAAACAGATTCATGAGTTGCGTCTGATGTCAGTTAGTTGATGTCAGTTGATATGAGTTAAAAAAAAACCGCAGTAGACAGCAGGCTCCTTCTATAGCAGCCTCCATGCATCCGAAGCAAGAACTAGCTTATTTCCTTCACACTGGCAAACATAAGACATTCATTCCCATCAAGAAATTAGATTCTACTCACATACATCCCAAGCATTTCACGGAGCTTTCACTTTCTTACTAGACCTGAATTGGTCTTCTGCAACAGAGCTCCTGAAACCTATTGGCTTTTTGTGTAACATTCTAAGAAACAACTCCTATGAGCTACTGTGCAACCAAATAGACAGCAACACAAACAGAAACTGCCATCATGTTCAAGAGGTAGTTTCTACTACCTTGAAAGATACCTTTTCCAAGAACAATGAGAAAATAAGGAAAATAAAAGAATGGGCATCTTCTCTGAGCCATTTATGACAGAAGCTCCAGACAGAGCAATTACAAAACAAAGAGGAGAAAATATCACCCTAAAAGACATCATGAAAAAAACATTCAGATCACTCAATGCACTCTCCCAGTAACTTTGAAAAGATTGGAAGTATTCTGCCCAAGCAAGAAGCTGTTACAAAAAGACGGCACGTACTAAGAATACTAAACCTGTGTTCTGCAAGGAGTATTTTTTGTTCCCTTTGTCTTTTATATCTAGTGAACATGTTCCTTCACTTCTTAGGGGGACAAAGCAGCACAAGTACATTTTGAAGTTATTCCCATGAAGCAGTAAATTAAGTGGAGAAAGAGTCACAGCTGGGTAAAGCTGACTGAGAAACGCAGTTCCAACACCAGTTATCAGAGACGTGTACGGGTAACTGTCACATACATCCCCTGTCCATCCAGTGAGTAACAAGTTGAAGTCGCATGCACACACTTTTAAGTACTCTGTTGATATGACGCTCACAAGCAAGCTTCAAGTAAGTCACACCATTGCCTCACCTGTAAGAAAGCATAGTCATGTTCTGACCAAAAAGTTACTGTTATTGCAATCCTTTATTCTAACAAAGCATGACCTCCTCAGAAAATACCTTTTTATCACTTTCAGGAAGAGCCCAAGGACATTCAGCTCTAGTAAGCGGCATGGAAATTGTAGCAAATTGCCAGAGAGACACAGGAACAACCTGCCATTAATGCCTACTTTGTGGCTATCAGAGCTCACAAACTATCATCCTCATCCTCCATAAAGGCCCAATTCTTTTTGGAAGAAGCCTCCGCCCTGCAAGTTTGGCTGCCCAGTGTTTCCTAGCAGCTATTCCAAAAACTTTTTGCAAACAACCAGTTACACCACTTCATCAAACCTCCTAGAAAAACATATGCTAGGTAAAAAGGCTGCATATAAACCCCTTCTTTAACTCTGTGACCGCTTATCAAGAAAGACTGCAAGCAGATGGAGATGGGAGGCTTAAACGAGCATGCTTAAAACAACATGAATTAGGAAAGTCACAATTAGGGATCCTTCAAGTCAAAACATTTGGTCTGTGGTTCACAACTAAAGGACACGTATGCTAAATTGCATGCTCCACTTCTTGATGTCCCCCAATATGGAACACTTCTAATTTCAGAAAGACTGAAGCAGGGTCTTTATCCATACTTCATTACTTTTGTCACAGCATATGTAAGCTAACACAAGTTGAATGACTGCATGCACAAATAGATCAATTAACCATTTAAAAACCTTGCCAATTAAAAAGTAAAGGAATACTGAATTATCAGATTCAATCACTTGCTATCTATTCACATCATTACTGCACAGTAAAATGCATTTGAAAACCCCCTCCAGTAATTTACTCCCTGAAGGACTTTCTAGGGTACTAAAAGCCAGCTCATCATGCTGGTTGATCAGTTTTAAGTGTAGCAGCACAGAATAAAGACATGGAAAGCCAGTGGATCTCTGATCTTTGCTGTAGCAGCATATGCTTCCACAGTAAACTTCCCAAAGCTACAATTCTGACAAAGCAGTATTAGAAATTCCTTGGAAGCACAATGGCTGCATAAACTGCAACCTCAGTCATGCTCTTGGCTTAAAGGCCACGCTCCTTGCTCTGTATTCTATTGTTCTCCCCAAAACTTCTAGAAAAGCAGCCTCCATCTACAGAAGCAAAGACTGAAGAAGAGAATGGTGATTGCCAGAAGATGACAGCTGGTAAGAAGAGACTGAGAATGTGAAAATAGTCAGCAAAGAGAAGATGTAAAAAGCCAGGGTGCAAGAGAGTATCGAGAGACTGGAGGGAGGAGAGGAAAGTGGCACAGAGGCCTAGAGAGAAGGAAAGGAAGCCTGGATATACAACTGTACCAGGAAGAGCGAGATGCACTGTGAAAATCTTGCCTAAGTCTGTCCAATGCTCTAATCAGAAGAAAGAAGCAAGTCTGCCACATCCTCTGAGAAACACTGATGTGTTGCTCTTAATCGGAACGGGTATAAAAGATTGTCATCTACTAAAGATGAGCGATTAAATAATTACATTGTTCAAAATTGGACCGCATAAGAATAGCAACAACAACTTAATGTTCCACTCAGACTTCTAAAGACCACGATGCAAGCACTAATACAAAGGTAACTATCCAAAGGGACCTAGACAAGGATTTGCTGTACAGTGGATCCATACCACATAAGTATAGGCACAAATCAAGTTTAACAAACACTAATTTAGGAATTCTAGCCAAGAGCCTAGAAAGTTGCACATCTAGGATGTTTTTCTTGAGTCCATTCTTAAAATCTACCATCATGCTTAACTATGTGTATTATACTGCCAGAACTGTCAAGTTGTATTTGGAGTAAAAAGAAAACAACAGCACACACACCCCCCCAACAAACTAAATGTAATCCAACTACTGCCTCTGAAGAAGCAGGGCATCTGCTAGAAAACCAATGTAACAGTCAACATCAAAACCATATGCAGACAAACTGAAAACTGAGCAGAAGACTAGTACATAAGCTAATGTAGTGCTGGGAAAGGTCTCCCTTTGGTGACATGCAGAGATTACTGTGCTTCTCTTCCTCAACAGTAATGCCTAGATAGCTTCCGTAACAACAGCCAAATAAAAGAACTGCAATTCATATTTACTCACAATTACTGACCTACAGCAAGGAACTGAGATAAGCATTCAACCAACATGATTTCTTGCTGGTAGTTATTTTTACTTTAGAAGATGTAAGAAAGGCTTTGTGAACGCAGAAGAAGGAACCTTCTTCTGTATGAACATCTCCTCATTGCCTCCATATAGGTTCCAGGCTGAATCCAAACTGAATACATCTTGTTCTCAACTGCAACCATCTTTTAATAAGAAAAACTGAGGTTCCCCAAGAGCAACACTCATAGCAAAGTTTAACAGTAGTGTGTGCTAGTGAAATGTTGCATAAAAATAATTATCTCCACAAAAGTTTATAATATAAAGTGGAGTATCAAATAAAACCACTGCTTAAAAGCTTATTTTTCTGGTCTATGAGCATTGAGCTTGCTCAAATGAAAAGTCAACAAGCAAAGCTTACAAGCTTTGCAGAGTTACAACAGTTTTAATAGTAAAGACTAAGTTAACACTGGTTGCATGAAGTTATAGCTAGAACTTAAGCCTAAGTCACTGGTTTCAGTGAAAAGTCTTTAACCACATGGTACAGGCTATTTATTTGGCTCAGCTCCAGCTTCTGCAATCTAAAGACTGGGGGGGTTTTAAGTCCTGTTTCTAACCTTTTTTTTAATTTTTAAGCTTTGTTTCTAACCTCATTTTGCTTCTAACCTGATTTTAAACAAACTTCTAGGTCCAATGATATAAGACTCAAGAGTTTTCTTTCAGTTCTTTTAAAGAAAGTGGCCATGTTCCAATGAGAATGCTACTAATTTGCTAGCAAAATGCATCTCTTAAATAAAACAAATACCCCTGAAAGCACCTTAACAAGCTTCCTTCACTCTTCCCATTTAGCAAAAGGGAAGCTGAGGTACAAGGAGCTTGTCCAGGATCCAACTTCTGTGTACTACCCTGTGTGCCACAGTGTGTGCACAGTGTGCCACTGAACTCTTCTGAAGATTTCAACATGCACTGTTAAGTATATAGCTATCGGAAAATATCTAATCGGTAGGTATATAAGCAAAGTATCTTATCACAGGGCTAATATGAAATCACAGCAGTGATAAATGATGTCCACTATCATCATCTTTCTACTGATTAAATGTGAAAACTTTCAGAATCACTAACTAAAGGCATACACTCCTACACAATGGGTATTACTGCATCTGCTGACTTCCTTCTAAATCTACGTTAGAGCATTAACTTGGTGTACCATAAGACCTGGCAGCCACAGGCCCTGTCTGTAAAAACATTTCTTTCACCCTTCTGCAGAGAAAGCCCCAAACTCAGTTTATTTGTCATTCTTAGCATAATGAATTACGTCTGCAGTTAAAATCTGTGCTTGGTGACACAGAAAACTGATGATTGCCCTTCTTAATTACTGAATATCCCTGACGTCTTGTCTCCAAATTGTCCTCTCTATATTCCACCTCTGCTCCATAATGTGCTGTTGATCATACGAAGTCTCACTACTCTGAGCAATAATCCAACTGAACTCAGAAACTGCCTATAGAGCCAACCAAACTGCAGGCCTCTGGAAATCAGTCAAAATATGTAGTAGTAGAGGAATTTCAAAGTTAAGTGGTTTTTAGTAAAAACCATTAACAGCAGTGCCAAATGCTGTACTGCACTCACTCTACCTCAGACCAGGTAGTTTTTGGGTTGTGAGCCAAACAAGCAATGAAACCAACTAGATAAAGTATGTTGCCAGAAATACACAAACTATATAATTACTTGCTTTTCCTATCTGAACAACAGTATTCTTAGTAATTTCATGAGTTAGATTGTAAAAATTACTTGTTGGTTTGTTGTGGGGTTCGTTTTTATTCCCCCCCTCTCATTTCTGAGGTACTTTTAAACACTTCATTAGAAGGCTGGTTTGGAAGTTGTGATATTGTAGAATGAATTTAAGCAACCACCTCTTAGTTTTGCTTACATACCTTAAGTGTTGGATCCAAAATAAATGAGTAAGAATGAAAATCAGGCATGAGAGTGGACAACAGCAACATACCTTTTCTTACAAGTTGCTGAAGTTTTATGGCAAATCAACTGTTTACCAGTAGAAGCTTCAAAATAATTTTGAATTAACATATGCTTTTGTCCAGTCTGATGAGGAAAATGTATCATAGACAGACTTGCTTTTACATCTGTAACAAAACATACCTGTCCCAGTCAAAAGTCCAGCACTCTTCTTTCGTGCATAAGCGCGTAAGTGGTTGGACAGGCTAACAGCACTTGTAAACGTCGTATTGCAATGCACACACGTTCTAAGCTTCACAGGCATACCTATCATTCAAAAGAAAACTATAATCCAGTTCTCTCTTCAAAAAATGAAATTCTCAAAGCGTTGTAAAAAGTTTTCTGCAATAAAGATGGTTTAAAATATATTCACTGCATTGACGCAATTGTTTAGTATATTAGAAGGATCCAAGTTAACTGTTATTAGTTTTCCATGTAGTGCTTTAAGCCAAACCATGTTATTTGAAAAAGAACAGAAAGGAGGCAACTTGAGCCCAGTAGGCTACTCTGCAGTTAATACCTACTATCACGTTCCTACAGATCTCCACATTATGAAGCTCTAGTCCCAAAATACAATCCTGCAATTTGAATAGCACAATTCTTTAGAGAAATTTCAGAGCTTGCAACATTTCTCATAAAGGGAATTTAAGCAGTCTAGTTGACAAGGCGGTAATTAGAAGTGTTTTACCCATAAGACTGAAGAGCTCAACACTAAATTAGGCTGCTGTTGAAGGCTTGGAGAAAAAGGTGGTAAAACACAGCACTGAACAGCTGTTAGACAGAACATTTTGTTCAGTGCATTTTCTGTTCGTAACTTTAGCTGCACAATCAATAATGTAAGTTAATGATTTGAAGTTTTTTGCTAAAATATTTGTGCTAAATAAATGATCAACAGAGCAACATGCTATTTATCACAGGAAAGCAGTGAAACAATACTGAACTCCTCACTTACCAGACAAAGAAACCAAGAAACCATTATAACTTATCCCCTGCTCACCTTCACCATAGTGTTTCTCCCTTCGTTTTACCAAAGATACATCATTTTGGTCAACGAAGATTTCAAGTTCTCTACCAATAAGTGATTTGAAGAATAAATAAAAAAGCTAAAACTACTCAGCTGGAAAGCCTGTGTTTGCAGGAAAGAAAGAATGCTATTCTCCAGCAGCCCACAGAAGACATGCTGTTTTTTCAGGCAAGTTACAGAAGAAGAATACTTGGCTGGTAAAAACGTTTATAAAACTAAAACCAGAATTAGAAATATTTGCTTTTTTTTTTTTAAGGAAAAACAGAAGGATTTCAACTTGATGTTAAGTGTTTTCTTATTTACTCAACTGGCGCAGTGCGTTAGTTGTCAAACTCTTTGTTACCTCAGCCACGGATAATTATAGGGCCCCATTCGTAACTGTTAGTACTGTACAAGCACATGTTTATTTTTACCTGGTTGTTCGTCACAACCAAAGAGGAACTAGCTAGTATTCAGCAGTAAATATTAAACAGAAAGCAATACAGAGTGTCAGGTTTGGCAAGCTATTCCTTTAGCATTGTTTTCCAAATCATTAAGCCTGTCGAAGATACACTTCCTTTATTAAGCAATTTGCTGTCTTAAAGGACAACCACGCATGTCCAGAAGACATGAGATGTAATTCTGTTCCACCTCTACTGTGTCATTTAGAAAGCCACCTTTGTTAAGAAATTGACTGCCACACTTCTGTAGTCCCCTAAAAGAACTTCTAAGCACGTCAGATTGTTGTTGTGTTTATATGTTTAAGGGAAGACAAGAATATAGGTGAAAAAGTACTAGGCACTGCCAGTTTTACTAACCTGCACTGGATAGCAACAAGAAAACCAACAGAACAAAAAATATTCAGGGGTATAAAAATAAGATCCTGCTCCTCCATCTAAAGAATCCTGCAGGGTTATAAGGTGGTGTCCAAACAAGAAACGGGTAAATGCAAGCTCTACATACATGTTAAAAAGGATGTTGTAAGAATTCCCCGAGACAAGAATGTCTACAATGCCAAGTAGGTTAAAAATATCACTCTAAAAACCTGCTCGATTAGTATACAGAGTATCTAGGAAGTTGATTACAGAATTGTTTCATTAGCACAATTCTCAGTGGAGGGGCAATCCAGGTTCTTATCGATCAGGGGCTGTGCATTAGAAACCTGCTGGCTACAACTGTATTCCAACAAAGCTTGAACCAGCACAGTCTTCACTCAGGACAGACAGGCCCTAAGCAAGCATCAGTTTCTCACAGCAGCCACAATTTTGAAACAAACAAGAACTAACCTATGTTGTAAGAGTGCATTTGCCTAAAAACATCAAAATTAGTTGACAGTGATTCACCATTTTGCAATATTATGTGTTTCTAACAGTATCAACAGTTCTGTTAGTTTGAGCAGATGTTGCTTTGCACAAACCTGAAAGATTTCAATGAAGTAGTTCCCAAACCGGCTGTTTTCATGCCCAGAAACAGGGTTACAAGCCCAAACATTTCAGAACTGTTAAGTCTACCAAATATGCATGGACACTTCAACTTGGTATTGCAGGATGTGTCTTGTTCTTTACTGAGGCTCATTTTGTGTCCCCTTTGAGTTTGTGTGCCCAGCCATATGCAGAACAGGAAACTTTGTTCCATGTATAACCCCCTCAGTGCTGCTGAGAGGTTTTTTTCACTTTAGGAAAACCATGTCAGAATAATTTGCTGTGCTACCGCTCGCAGTCAGTGTCCTCTGGAAATGAAATAAGAATTAAATGAACAGAATCCCAAATAAAATACTCTGCACTTGTACATTTTCTAGGAACTAAAAGATTCTCTGGAAATGTTGTCAAGATGGCTAGAAACATCTTCTTACCTGACTGCATAGTCAAGTCCATTTTTTGTGGCTGATACATCAATGGACTGTCTTCATTTAATGGAAGAACACATTTCTGAACAAACCTCTTTCTTGCAGTTTGATTATGAATCTTTTGAGGAGAAATATCAGGATTCCTCTCTTCTCCTAACCTCTTATTTTTCAGGAGTTCTATCAGTGTAAGTGACTGATTTTTTTTTTCATTATGTAGTACTGCTTTTGTTTCATCACATTCATTTAGGAAACTCAGCCCTTCTTCCTCTGATGCAGACACGGATGTATCTTCAGTCTTTAGGCCATTATGGTATGCTTCAAGAGGTATAACATTCTGAGATAAAAAGTCATCATTTGATGCAAATTTCTGAGCAACAAACGGTCTGGGAATAATGCGGCGACTGTTCAAAGCCTTTAGGATTTTTTCATACTTCTCTTCATTTTGCATCATCTCATTCAGAACACAGATCGGAGACTTGTGCGCGTCCCACTTGGTTTTGCCAAGCCTCTTCAGGTGTCCTCGCACATGATTAGACAATCCAATTTTAGTATCGAACCAGCCTCCACAGAGCTGACACGTATGCTCAGAGGAAGTTTCAGACTTCTCAATCGCTACAAAGGGAACAATAATAATGTTTTTTGACAACTACAGACAGTGAAACATCACAACAGCAAATCACAATGACGAGAGGCTTTACAACAAGATAAAGCGAGTCTTGTTCAGTGCTCGGTAAATCCCTTTGTCCCCTTTACTGTATACCCAAATTAAAAACCAAAACGAAACATAGAACTCCCCCAAACTTACCTTTTCTAACACGTTTAACAGGAGTTCCTGTTCCAGTTCTTTTAAAATGCTGCATTTTGTCACTTGTGGCTATCTGTTCTGGTGAAACAACATGACGGGCTTCATAGCTTAGTCCAGCTCTGTGAAGATGTCCTCTGACATGATTGGACAATCCAACACCTGTTTCAAAGGTTGCTGGACAGTATGGGCAGGACTTCTTTTCAAGCGACAAATCAGTCCAATGGAAAACTGAATTATGCTTTGGCAATGCTGATCCTACATTTTCTAAATTCTGAGGATCATGCAAATCATGCAGGAAGTTACTACCCTCAGCATCTTCATAATACTCAAAATAAAAGCCATCATTCTGCTCATAACTAAGTGAAGATTTATCACCAGCTTCATGATCTTCCATTTTACCTTTGAATATGGGGAATAGGTTTACATGCTCCTGATTAATATCACTGTAAGATTCATCCTCCACAGACTGTGTAGTGTAATCACATAGTTCAACATTATCCCATGAACTTTCATCCTCCGTTTCATAGCTGTCTTTTTTTTCAGCAGAGTTAAGTTTCTGTAAAACAACAACAGTCATTTTATGCAGAAAATCTGGATAGCAATCCAAATCATCTCCTGTAACAGAGCCTTCCCTCTTGGATTCTTTAACCACTCTTTTTACAGCTACATGCCTATGAGCTTTACAGCCTTCTGCCCTTTTGCAATCAAGATTATTTGAATCCATGTCAAAGCAATTATTATGGGGACTACTTGATGAGGAAAATAAACGTAAAGAACTGACAGAGTTGGACTCTTCCTTTTCTAAATGCAAAGGATAAGAGTCACTAGATTTTTTAATCATCCTGTAGTTTTCATATTTGTGCCTATATAAATTATTACCGCGTGCTTTGACACTAGCTTTCTGCTTTGCTGCTTGATGAAAATATTTAGGTTTCTGGTCAATGCTATTTCTAACCAAAAAGGTCTTGTTTGTGGAATTTAGATTGCACACACTTACAGATGTCTGTGAAACGCTTTTCCGAGCCTTCTGTATCCTGTAGGGTCTCTTGTGAAGTTTTGCGAAGTTACTGGACTGTGAAGTAGAGCCAAATGATCTTTTTACATCCTGTTTTAAAACAGAGTTCTTTGGAAAAGTAGAAGATTGTTTGATCAACTGTTTTGTCCTGCTACCGAAATCTAAAGACTCTTCTATGATGCTGCCTTTTCTTTTGTCTAGTCTAAGATGGCTACCGAAGGGATCAATGCATGATGCTGGGTGCAAATATTCCATGTGTTTTTTTAAAATGCTTCTAGTTGACGTAGAAAAAGGACACATCTTACACATATACGTTGATGACTTTTTTGAGGATCCTAAATATGGATCTTTCAAGGACGCCTTTTTCTGTGTTTTCCTCTGGGACATGTCGCTACCGATAATAGAACATTTGACTACTGCTCCATGAGCGATCCCTCGATGGCATTCCAGTTCATTTTCTGTCACAGCCATGAAATTGCATTCCTCGCAGCAATAGTATCTTTTATCTTTTTCATGGGTCTTTGCGTGCTGCACAAACGTTTTGGGACAATTGGTACCGAATACACACTGTGGACACTGTAACCGTGCACTCCTACCCTCATCCTGAAGTTCTTTCAGCTCACGGATTTCTTCCATCAGTTTCTGCCTTCTTTCCTGGTGAATTATCATGTGTTTAAGAAGTGAATTGCGATCTCGAAATGTCCTTCCACAACTGGGGACATTGAGATGACGGAAATGACTGTTCCCATCTAAATGGTACATCATATGCCTATGCAGATGTTTCTTCTCCCTAAAATTCACATTGCACTTTGTACAGGGATAAAAGGATGGTTCGTCAGTACTGAAAGTGGATGGCGATTCAGAATCATCCTGTTCACATTTATTTTGTAAAGTACTGGTAAGAAAAGTGCTAGTGTGAACAGGAGAAGTATCTTCTGCACAGTTACTAGTGGGACTGTAAATGAGCTGCTGGATAGCATCAACAGCTTCCAGCTCTTCATCTGGGGATTCAGGCTTTACTTTACTCAGCGAGTATTTTTGTGGTTCTACCATTTGTAGCTCCTCATTCTGCTCTAAGAAGTCAACATTTAACAGTTTTGATTTACTAGGAATACAACTGGTATCACCAAAACAGTCCTCAGTATAGCGTGTTATTTTACTAACATCCATTTTCCTTTTCCGTTTTTTTTCTAAGCCTACTTTACAGTGAATGGGAGACTTCTCTATTGTTTCTTCATTTGTCATCAGAAACTGGATAAACTCTTTTTGTGGATCCCAGCTGGGATCACATCCCGATCTGAAACCACCTGTACCTGAGGAAATGCCTGTTAATGTATCGACACAATCATCTTTTACTAGTAAATTTTTATCATCCTCACAAACTTCTACTTGGCCTACTAAAGTGCTATCTACACTATTTCCTACTGATTTCTGTGAATCACAACCAATTGAAGCAGAGGTAGGTAGATTTTTAATGGAATGAGTCAGGTTCTTAGCATGTGCTACATCAGGTAACAAAAATAAAACTTGGTGCTGATTTGATTTCTGTGTTGTACTCTTTGCAGGCAGCTGCAGATCATGAACCACTGTCAAAGTTGAGCAGGAATCTGTGTGATGACCTACAGACTGTCCAGTGGTTAATGAAACACTGCCTTTATTCATAATGGAAGTCTTAGCTGAGGTGGAGTGTGAAACTGGTCCATTAACAGCAGTTCCTCTAGACAAGATAAAGTTTTCGTTAGAAACAGTAGGAGCACCAGTGTGTATAAATAGAGAAGCCTGGCCTCCACTTAAGGCTTTTTCAGATCCGTCCCTTGACAGCTCCTCAGGCAGAGTCAACGTATTGTTCTGAAACGACGTGTCGCTCTCCTGTGGTTTAAGAATGCCACCTTCTTCCTCAGATATGAAATTATCATCATCACATAGGATTTCTTCTTCTTCTTTAGCACCAGTGACTTCAGTATTGATCTCTAAATCATCCATATTGCTGGTCTGTCCATTAAGCACATTTACACTAAAAAACAAACAAGAACAGAATCAGGCAATCACAGAAATGAATAATGGCAATCCAAAAATATATTCTGAACTTATTAAAAATGTATTTTTTTCATTCAGGATATTCAAGATGTTTAAAATAAATCAATAAAGCAATTACAAAAATTATACTTTTCTGCAAAGCTATATTAATAACCATACAGCAAACTACCCACTGCCCAGTACCCCAGCTCAAACACACCTGAGCACCTACATGCAAGCAAGATGGAGGAAATGAGATTGTCAAAAACTTGTGCAAATACATTCTGCATGTACATTAACATAAACACAGAGTTTATCTTTAGTTTTGTTCTAGAAGTAAAATAAGTTTGGAGTAAAGGTTACTCAGACATCCACTAGTCATTTTAGTGTTTTGTCTGCTTTTTAAACATACTTCCCTTTAGCACCTATGAAACTAAAATAATCTCTACATACCTCAAGGCATCACTTCTTTTTCACAGTGCTTGTATACAACTGATCTGATGCTACACAGAAGCCCAAGGAAGTACTTGCTTTCGTATTAAAGGAGAAAGCTAAGCTGGCTTTGAACATTTGGTTACTGACAGAGACATAAGCAAAGGCTCAAACTCACTGAAGATATCAAATGTTTCATTCCCTTCTTACAAAAGGACTCTTCTTTAAAGTAAGTCAGATCCTGCTTATGTTGTAAGGCCATTTTAAATGATAATCAAATAAACCAGCACCTTTTCAAAGGCGGAACACTCCCCTCCCACCCATCCAATTAGAAAGAATTGTTTAATTAGGATTTACCTACCAGAAGAAATGTTGCATCCAGAGCACAACAATAATAGCACCCGTTAGTACTGAGAAATACTACACATTAATTGCCTCTAGGAGGCCTTGTGTACATAAGTATGTCTTTCTACAAGTGACTTTCATTCATACATAAAACCATCTACCCAATGCTGAGTGAGCACAAAGGAATTGCCGACACATGAAAATCAGTGTATAATAAACAGGAGGGTGAATTTCAGTTCTACCCTGGCATTTACCTCTTATATAGAACCTTAGAACACAGTAAGCATAAGGCACTAAAATACCCATCTAGGAGCCAGAAACATCCATATTTTACAGAAACCACGTATTTTACCCTTAAAGAGTACTATTTGCTTTGATCTTTTGGGGGATTTGATTCCTGCCATCTCATACTTAGTTTCAGTTACTAATTAACATTATTAATAGAACTCAGTTAAAAGGAGTCATTACCTAGACTTTTTGAATTAAGATATTACAACTCACAAGTAATATCCATGGCTCCCTGCAATGGTCCTTCATCGAAATTAAGGAAAACCACTCTTGACATCCTGTTTTCCTAAGGAGAGAAAACAACCTGGTTAAACACCACCACTGCCATGTTTGTAAGTCACACTCTAAAACAAATCCAGCATTTCTATTAGTTTTTGAATCCAGCATTATGATAGATATTCAAACAATTCAAAGCTAGCTACAGTCTCATGGAATTCTGTTATTGTGCTTGCTTTGTTTACAACTGGCCAAAGGACAAAACAAATACTTTAATCTCCTTTACGTTTGTAAAACCCCAGCCTGAATGTAATATGACTTATTTACTATTATGAAGATAAAATATTGAGAAGGGTCATTTTTCCACCATAATAAAGACTTCCAATAAGATCACATTCAAAGCTATCACCCTAAAATGGTGATAATGCACCACCCAGCAGGAGTCTTTACATCACGTACACAAGTTAGAAATGGGCAGTGCAAACAGGCACTAAGAATCAGTAATGCAGAAGTCAAAAGAAGTGGAACCTCCAAGGATGCACAACAGCTCCATCAATTTTACAACTGAACAGTGTAAGCTTCATATAGTATCAGGCAGCAGAGTATAAACATGGTCACAAAAAGTTTAGAAGAAATTTAGTAAGCCAGTTTTGCCTGAAAGATGTGTGTTTTCCTCGTTTTATTACTGCAGAGGTAGACAAATACATGCTCAGTCAATTTGAGAGCCTGTATTAGCTTTTCCCAACAGGAAGCAATGTTGCTAACGAAGTGGTAAATTCAGTGTTAATGAGTGGCTTCACTGTTACCACCTCTGAGGTAAAACCTTCCATGTTCCAAGTTCCACCCATCTGTTCTGGTGTGAGGGGTTCAGGGGAAGAACAGACGCTTCCCCATTTAAAGCAACTTCACTGGTACCCCCTGAACAGCAGGGAGGCAAACTGAGAATATCGTGCCTGCTTGGAGATTGCAATCCTCATTATCAGAATGGCTCCTGAAAACTTTTCACAGGTTTACATGATGAAGACAAAACCATGTTGCTCTACATAGAAAACCATACTGATGCTAAATATTAGTGTTAAAGCTTCAATTAAAACGGTGGCAAGGGCACCATACAATCACCTTTAAACTGAGACTCTCTTCAGAGTTACCATGAGCAATACCTAAAACATTACACTGTGCAATCTTGTAAAAGACTCCTTTCCACGTTGTGTATTTATGGAGATTGTGAACTATTCCATATGGATCTGGTTACACGTCTTCTCTGGTAATACAGCTGGCCCTACAAGATTTCAGTCTTTGAATGAAGCCTGAAATTCTTACTGTATCGATAATATCTCTGTAATGTTTTAATAATTTTCTACTAATTGTCATTTTTTTCCAGCTATCAGGGTGGTACAATCCACTATTTTATGTGCAGGACAACAAAAAGAAAGCAGTTTTAACAGGGTATTAATGAAAACACATAAAATGACAATAATTTAGTCTTGTGATGACACGGAGCCAAGATGCAATACTTCATTTACATTATCTATTCCATGTGTAGAAATTTATGCAGGAGCAATGACAGGTGTAACTAGACACATATAAGAAAATATTCTGCATAATCTTGTAATTTTGGAGGAAACATTATGATCTAACTCCTATCACTGAGGAGTGCAACACCCAAACAGAAACACTACCTAACACAGTAATTAATCCTTCCTTAGTGTATTTGAAAAACTAAACACTGAGATCAAATTTGCTGCCAATAGTGCTTGTTATATCCTCTACCAGGGCAAACATTATAGAGTTGAGCTAATTTTTATTTAAGCACATAGTGCAATATCTCTGGGACACACAGAGACGTGTAAAAATGGCAATGCTTAAAAAGCCAACACGAGCACACACAATCTCAGGTTCATACTTTTGAAACACACTTTATCTAAAAGGCCAGGCTAAATTCAATTCAGTTATTTCAGTTAAGCCTAGAATGACTGTCATGCAGTTAACAGCGTTATTCCCGGTTTACATGATACACTCTTTATTATATAGAAATGATTTCATATTAAAAACTAGAAAACAATCAATTATTTAGCCAAGATACATTCCACCCCATTTAATTAAGTACTTTTAAATTTACGTAATTTTTAATATTGGTTTTCTTCATAAAATATCAGTCTTTAAAATCATAATGAGTTCTGCAGATATGACTGCCTGTGGCCAGATAGTGTAAGCATTAAAAAAGTGTAAGGTCAGATCTATCTTCAAGCTGACAGATCAGAATTTAAATGCCTTAAGCTAATCTTATTGTCTCAAAAATCTTGAACATCAGTATTTTTGCAAACTATCAGCACTTGCTATAACACCCTTACTACACTACATCTTGAGGTTACTACAGAAGAAATGAGGTGATAATTGCATATTAACATAATTATTCCGTAATCCCTCTGAGCAAGTTTCCTGGGTCACTCAGTAATTCAGATTAGATGCAACCTTCCTGTCATCAGATCTATGCTGTCCACTTTCTGTTCATTAATAATTCTTTTTGATAGAAATGTACTTAATTCCATTGTTCTATGTACATTATTAATCGCATTTATTACCAGTAGGTTTACGACAGCTCTAAGTTCTTATTTCATAGTGACAACCTTTGCTACGTAACAGGGTCACACACCAAATTAAGAGTACTGCTTTCATGCAATACTAGTTGATTAAAGCTTACATTCCAGTGCTACACTGTTGCCTATAAGCAGTTATAGTTAGACATCTGTCAGTTTCTGTTCCAAAAAACCCTGCCTTATTTTGCAAAGATTTACAGTAGATTTGAAAGCACACTGGAGCTGAAAAATTAAGATGGAAGAAGCTAGCTGAGTTTGTGAAAAGCATGAAGTGCTGTTTATGTGTTCTGATATCAGGTTTCTCATTAAATTCATAAAAATAAGCAAATTAGCTGAAAGCACAGGGCAACTATTACGTAGGATAAGAACTCAGAAGCCATCTCCTGAGTGGATTGAATTTAATCAGTCCAGTTAAAGTAATGAAGAAATACAGCGTCTTTCACCAGTGCTGTCATGAAGGCAAAAATATACATGTTCTGTGCTAAGTAACTCCTCATAAATCAAATTCCTTAAGCAGATACGTGAATAACCAGGACACTCAAAGGATTACTCAAATATTCAAGAAACTGGAAAGGTGTTTCACATTTGCACTGTCCCCATTTAGATTTTTCTTCAAGACTTTGTTATGTAAGTAGAGAAAACTAACAAAACCTATCATTTTACCCACAAGCATTCCTGTAATAAAGCTTCCTCGAATGACAGACTGTATTAAAGTGGATGGAATCAAAGTCACAGATTTTTAGGCATCAAGCAGCAGACCAGAGAGAGCTTAAGCACATCACTGCACAGGACTAGAGAGGCATCTCCTTCCATTTTGCCCCATTAGAGAGTCTACTCCTGTAACAACTTAATCACGGTACACGTCAAGCATGGAGCTTGCATCGAAAGTGAAAGGTTTAAAAACCTTTGGAGAATGAAGGTTTGTACAGAGTAAGAGAGGAATCAGTATTGTACCAGCATAAACCAGCCACATCTTGAGAAAAACAATCAAAAACCCCAAGTTCTTTAGAAGACAGCTGCACAGTATTTTTGCTTCTTCCATACAGTAACGCACACAGTTCACACCACCTGAGTTTTGGGTGTCATCTAGCAATATGAATACTCAAAGTCAGTAACATCACAATACTTTGATCATTAGAAGAATATCTATTACTTATTTTCCACTTTATCTCTTCTTAAAAAGCTATCCAGATCCATCCTTCAGATAGAAACAGAACCACAAAACCTGATAACCAGAGGAGTCATTGACCACCTTGCCCTCCTCCAGCTTCTATTTGTGCTTGCAAATTGAGGTGCTGAAAATACACTCCCTTCTGCACAGCAGAGACACTGACTATTTGTAGACTGCATTACTTAGCTTTGAAACCTACAAATTCACTTCAACACTTCTGGGGTTTTATGAAAACCTCTGTAGTAAAGAGACAGCTTAATATGCACAACACCATGACTACAGCCCTCCCACACCTACTTTACATACAAGTATAAGGTTATTAATATAACTACAGTCTGAGGAGTTCCACTGAACTGAATTTCCTTCAATTCAGATCCACAGCTGTTCACATGAAAACACAAACTGGAAAATCTCATAGCTAATCAAGACTCTCATATTTTTAAAGTAGTGAGAAAAATCACTGATGCCACACTAACAAGTTACATTATTCCTAAATAAAGAAACATAAAGTTATTGCCACCCCCAGTATAACATTTTGTTTTACTGTTGAAAGATTCCCTGAGTTGTCACAGCTCTGTAGAAGCAGCTGACTGAAGAAAACTCTGACTTACAGAGGAGTCATCACACACAAGCAGCCTGTCTTTTCAGGAAGGTTACACTCAGGAACATCAAACCTGAAACACGCTTTTCCTGGAAGTATATTTACCTTCAAAAGCTGTATCTCAGATAGTAAGGGAACAAAACAAAGCTTCCTTAAATACATCAGCATTTCAGAAACTCTACTTTTGGTCTAAAACGTTTAAAGAGTGATACTTTAACATCTCACACGTGAAAGGAAACAGTATAGAACTGAAGAATGACTATCTTATGATCAGAATCATAGAAAAGAATCTCATTACTGCCACCGACCATTCTTAATCTTATTCCTCTAATATTGATTTGCTTGGGAAACTAAACCAGTTTGTCACAACGGGGTGCATCATGCTAGAATTCAATACTGAAATCAATAAAATAAATTACAATACAATTTAAGTGTCACAAGAATCAGAGGTAGGACTTTTAAAAAATACTCTTGGAAGTGCTAACACAGCAGTTGAAGGTGGTTTCAGCAGTAGAGACTTTTCAAAGCGAATCAGGTATTTCTAAAAGATGCCTAGCCAGTACAAAAAAGCAAGACTTTGAATTTGGTAACTGAAGAAGAGTCACACATTGTCTAGCAACTCACAGGCTTCCGTAACTGCTCCCAGCACCCCAGCACCCTGTTCCTAGAGGAAAGCCAAGTACTTAAGTCTCCACACTCCTGCAGCTCTTTGTCTCGTTTGGGTTTCTAGTAGCATGATCTAGTTTGACTTGCACTGCCATTAGTTTCTACTAAAGATGAGAACTACAGTCTAATACTGAGTATTCCTCAATGCAGACATACATGGCTTAGCAGCACTCCACTAAGAGACACAGAAATGTAAAAAAACACAGATTTAATGCTCTGTGATAATACACACTATTTCTCCCCCAAACTGTTCCCTCACGTACTTTGACATGCAGAAATAAGTTAATTTATGTCAATCTCACATGCTCACACATTTTTTCCTCTCTAAAGAAACTAAATGTTTGAGAAAACACTTTTCACCCCTTTCACCACCATTACCTGTGTTTTTGAGTCAAATGTATTCTGAAGTCCCAAGCATGGTACTAAAAATTGCTTTTACCTAGACATGATACAACAAATAGTTCAGTTTATTACACACCAACATTATAAAACAAGTTTTTTCCTCATTACAGCCTATAAATAAAAGCTGTGCTCCCATCCTTATTGTAAGACAATATTTTTATCAGGCAGCCAAAGAATTAAGGGTTGTGATCAGTATCCCAAGTTACATAGAACATACGCACAGCAAAACTACAACTTGATGCCCCTCAATCTTCTCCCTCTTTTCCAATGTTGCTGTTTTTACAGAGTTGTCTCACTACACAAAATAATATTATCAGTAGGTAATATTACCACACTCGAATTTATATACATGCATTCCCTAAGTCACACCTCCTTTTCTACTAGTATTTCTACAATTCAGGACCTTCCACAGGATGAATCCCTTTTCTATGTCACAATTTACTTAGATGTCTTCCTGACATGTCACATCTCAGAGAGGCCTGAGGATGCTGCTCTTAGTGATGGCTTTTCAGGCAAGACAGTAAGAATACTTCCTCCTCATAGAACCCACTCCCACCAGCAATGTGCTGCTGTAGCTCCAGTCACAGTGAGAGACACGTTTCACAAAGAGCACGTTCAGTGCATTCTTCCAGGCTCATACAATCCTTACATGGGGGATAATACTAAAATGAAAGACTTGCTGTCATTGCAGAAGATTCTGGTTTGAAGAGAAGAGGAAGTAGTCTCAACATGGAGCCAAACGCTGTCAAATTACTGTGCTGTGTATACACTGGAATTATGCTTTTCTTTGCAGCAAAGCCAATTTAAATCACTCCTGCCTTCCTCCACTCCCCCAGGTTCCTTCTTTCACACTTTCAACCATTTCATTACCCAGTTTAAAAAGCTGGGACCCACATGCTGCTGAATCGGCACAACCAAAAGGCAACAACTATGAGTAAGGGCACAAACTTTTAGTAGCTTTCTTGACAGAAAAATCTACTGGGGAATCTTTTCCTAAATGAAAAAGTGAAAATGCAGAGGACATTTCAGAAGACAAAAAAGCTTTGGCAGTCCTCTATTTAACTGCAAAAAACATCATTATGAAGAACACTACCATGAAGCAAATTTTATGTTCTAAAATTACTTAAAGTACACTACTCAATCAAAGTAAAACACTAGAAGTAAATGCTAGAATAATTCAAGTGGGGAACATTAAATACATCATCTGAGAATAGTATTAACTCAAAAAATAGTCTTAAATTATGTATTAGACATGATAGCTTGGTTTTCCATAGAGACTTATAAATGCAAATCCTTCCAGGAGGTTAAATAAAAAGTATTTTGATTTCTAAAACACATCACTGACTTTTAGAAATTTTACAACAAATCTACTCCCCCTTAACCTGTAGTTTCACAGAATCAGTCACTTCATCCTCTCAGAAACAAGTCCTTTTGAAGCCAGGTACTGCCACCAAGTGGTGGTGAAATTCTGTATGCAAATCTCATTACTCCCCACTTGTAGAGAACACAGAACTGAAAACAGACCCCTGGCCACCAAGTGTGCGCAAAAGTGTGCTAAGATATCTAAAATTCATCAACCCAAGCAAAACCTGCAGAATTTTCATATCCAAATATAAAACTGACTTTCAGTTTAAAACAAATTTTTTTCCTGCAATTCAGTCTTTTTGTTCAGACACCTTTTGTGAGCAGTTGGGTAAAGAATCATTTCTTCCAATACAAATCCAATATATGTAGCAACAAACTGACTCTAATACCTAGCTGTTTTCCATAACTGTACAAATCCCCAGTGCTTGCAACTACAAGAACACAGAAGTCTTATTTTCACCACAGTTCCAAATTTCAGAGAAAGGTGAATTTCATAACTGAGCAAAAGACCTCTTAAGGTATAAACACCCAGCTTGTTATCTGGATAAGCTATTCAATGTGCTTTTGTTAGCATGTAAAGATCACAACCAGACTGGGAAGGGTTTTTACATCAGGTATATTTGACTATCTTTACAGGAGTATTTCTCAGTTCATCATATTGTTAATTACCTACATGAACTAGGCCTGAATTGTCAGTCCTCCAGACCACAGATGAAAACTCGCATGACAACAAAATGATGCTGCACAACGCATTCACAGTACAACTTTCTCAAAGATGACATTAAGAGCAGTTTAACCTGATTTTATTACGACAGGTCTTTGAACATGACACACACCTTTCAATTTTGGAAACATTCTGACCTTATTTCCTACTATAGTAAATAAAAGCTGTTATTATTTTTACCCAGCACAACTTGAAACATGTCTAGCAATTTCTCGTGCTTTTTGGCTGGTAACTATTTGCTGTACATATTTTAATAGCACAAATTTTAAGACTTCTTACCTCTTAAAGCATGCTGTATTTCCCAAATATAAAAAGACTATCTGAAATGAACACTCTGTTTTTACTCATTTAATTTAGAACCTTAGCGTAATGCATTACATTAGTGATACTCACACATCCTTACCAGCAAAGTGGCTTTCATACTCCTCTATATTCTTTCAGTGATCAAGGGTGAAGAAACTAATAAGACTGTAAGTAACAGTGCCAGGTAAGGCCAAAAGACCATCTTGTACCTTTTTACATTAAGAACAAATAATTCTGTCAACTTGGAGAAAGTTACCATCTTTACTGCCAAATGTATGAAATAAAGAGTTTTTAAAAGACCCTAAGCTATATAACTCTGTACATGATCAGATGAACAGAGGAAACTTGCAATACCATGTGACAAGATAATGTCATTCCCCTCAATTGGTTTTTGTTTGTTTTAAAAGTCATCATCGTAAGTGATTTAATGGCAAAAAACTCAACTTGATGTTACCAGATTAATATGAACAAGATGAAAATTGTTTGAGACCCATTGTATGAGCCAAAAAACCACAAACCCCACATACTCACATTTATCTTGTGCAGAATTCTGTATATAACTATACTTCTTCAGCATCTGTGGTACTATTATTAACATTACATCCTCTACTTTTAGGTAAAGCGATATTAAATACATTCAAGACAGTTTCTGGAAGCAAGCATTTTTGCCTGACGCCTCAAACACTTAAAATCTGACCTCACTCTACACATTGTGACAGGGAAATTCAGCACAAGCATCTACCTTCTGTCACCTTCTGGTTACACAGAAGTGTGACCCATTATTCTGTTAACACATTGAGACCAAGACTATTTTTCCCTTACTTTTCCCCGTATTTAAAACAAGACAGGTCCTTCTATGGAGTTTAGGAGATACAGCCTGGAAATTAGAAAATTTAAGAACAAAAACTATGATCATCCCAATAAAGTACATTCACTGTATATAGTACTTTACACCTGTGTGTTTTTAAATGGCAAGAGGTTATTAATATTATTTTTAATTTCCAAAAGCCAAGATATCTTACCTTTTGCATTTGTATTAGAGCAACAAGAACCCCAAATCCTTTATCAAAGAAAACCTACGTGGAAACCACACTATCAGTTATTAAGAAATGCATTCTGGTCAAGAGTACAAGAAAAATGTTTGAGCAAATCATTAAATCCCATTTTCAGCTATTGCTTTAAATAACACAAGCTTATACTAAAGGACAAGTTCGCATTGAGTTGTGTGAGTTCACTGTTTAGAAGACTAGAAGATGCTGCAACCACCACACGCATTAGTGGAGGCACGTAGGAAACGCGGGTTGTTCTTTAACATTGAGTCTTTCAGTGATCCTGGCTGCCCTTCTCTGAACGTTCTGTGCCATTTTTCAGTCCCAGGACTAGACTAGTACTCAACAAGCAATACGCATTGCAATGCAATGCATCTATGGTACACCACAGGTTTGTATAACCGGATCTGGTTTTTGTTTTGTTCTGGTTTTGGTTTTGTTCCCTGATAAATGCGTAATATTTTCATTGATTTACTGACTATTCAGCTGTCATTTTTACAGAACTGTCAGAACCCCAAGACCTCCTCCAAGCAATAACAACACTGATCAAATGTCATTACACTATTTCCATGTATTCTTTTACACATTTTTCTGTCCTCTTGTTATGTATGCAAGAGTAGAGGCTTTCTCCTCAGAGACCAGCTTTTCTCTATTATACACAGCTAACCACCATTAAAATGAAAGGTCTTTGGAGTTTTACTCAGATGATCTCATGCTTAAAGAACATACTCAGTTATTTATATAGACTTCTCAACTAATTTTCTGTATTTAAACCAGTAATGAGATAACACATACATTAAGATGAGACAGAACATAAATTGTAAGCATGAAGTCCTGAAAGCATTAAAAGGCGCAGGGAACAATCTAAATCATACTGTGAATACAAGTCCCTTCCCTAGCCACGATTCTTGTTTTGCATTCATCCTCAGATAAAGTATTTCCTTTTGCAGAGTTGTATTTACTCCTTTTCTCAAAGCAGCACATTCTAGAAACTTGCAAAGTCAAGCTAAGGCAGTAAACATCATCTACATCTGAGTATATGCACACTACAGCAGTACAGCTTACTTCTAATTGTTCATAGTTCAGAAGGCAATCCATAATCAAAAGCCCTGAATCAGTTGTACATTATACAAAGGAATAACACTGAACAAAGTGTTGTTTTAAATTCCCCACAAAGCGTTCTCCTATAATCAGTACTTCACAGTTCACAGCAGTAGCACTAAGGAAAGTCTTAGCAAAGCAGAAGACACAAACAAAGCAGGTCACATCTATTTTAAAATGCACATACTACATTTTGGAGGTTGGAACTAGATGATCCTAAGGACTTTTCTAACTCCTACCATTCTATGATTTTTAAAGCTTCATCTACAGCTAAAGAACAAGACCATCTGAGCAAACGGGATCAAACGGGATCTCACTCTCACATCTTCAAAATACCACATCACCACAAGAGCTGTATCTGAGATGGCATATTGGTGAAACAGCAAGCAAAAGCTGAGAAGCCAGCTTTTGTTTGATAGGGAAGCCTGTGTATGTGAGTTCATCATGCCCTGTCTCCACAGCAGAAAATTTACTGAACTGTGGGGACTTACCTAAAGACACTCTTCAAAGACTCAAGCTAAAACAGATTAAAGCAAATTGCTCTGTTACATTTCACATAATTTAATGGAGAAGAGATTAATATTATAGTTCAAAGTTTACCCGAAGTAGAATATCAAGTAACATGAAGAGAAACAAAATGTGGGCTTAACTAAGTTTTTTTCTCCTCAGAATAATGGAGGGTGGGAAAAATGCCAAAGTTACAGAACAATTTTCCGAGACTGACACTTTGCAATTGCAAGTAGACACTTAAGTTCTACAGCTCATGAGTACCAGCAGTACGTGAATCTTCACAGACTTTTGTCTTTCAAATAGCACCCGAAAGGGTCCCTGAGGAAAGGGGAAAAAAAAACAAACCCAAACCCAAGAGAATTCCATTATTAAAACTTGGAAATGCTATTCTGGTAGCTGGTCAAGTTTCCCACAGAGTTATTAACTGAGTAAGTGAAGGTTAACACCCTGCTTTGTCAATGCAAAGTACACTTTTAGTACTTTGAAACCAGGTGGATAATATGGAGAGGATGAAATTAATTTGAAGTACTCATAATTTTGGTTCTCAATAGCTAGCAGAATGCCTTGACAGCTTTTTGAGTGTCTAGCAGTATATGCTAATGGACCCAAGGAACTGAGGGGGGGGAAGAACACCCCCCCCAAAAAAGCAGCACCGACAAAACTTCTACTCACCTTTGTGTGATTTACATGAAGCTGTGAGATCCACTTCTGCATTAAAACAAACCTGCAAAACAAAACAAGAACTTACTGCACAAATGTCAGTGTTTTCTGCTCATGTTCTAGACTATCAGGCAAGACAGACAAAGCACAGTGATAAGAAATTCACAGCTACACAAGTATTCCATCAGTTTTGTCTCAGGGCAGAAATACCAAAATTCCAGTGGCCTTCACCCAAGTACACATGTAATCTTCAAATAACACAGATGTTAGTACTTTAATTAAAGATCCACCAAGAAATCCTGTCAAATACACACACGCTATTAAACTAAGAGGGCAGAACAGGGGACAAAGAGTTGCAGGCAAGAAAAGCTCTACTGCATTTTCTGCTAGTGCCTTCAAGTTCCCTGGATGAGGAATGAAGCACAGAAAGGAAATGGTTACAAACTTATTTTAAATCTGTTAAGCAAAAATGATGACTGTATCCAAGATTGAATGTTGGACAGTTTTAAGCCTGGGCCTCACTACTTCCTTGCCTTTCCTAGGACAAAACTGTGCTTATTGTTTTAAGGCTAGCTGGGCCATTTAAAAAACATAACTTACGTTGCCTTCATGAAAAATGATTAAGATTAAATGCTCTAATCTCAGTTTTGCTCATGCATCTTTAACAGAACTAACTATAAAGGAAGTATTTCACTTCCTAGTTGACTATGTAACATTTGGAAGAGACTCCAAAAGTCACTGAAGCCACACAAAACCAAGAATGGATTTGGGTACAGCATCTCTACAGAACTGAGTCTACTTCTAATGAAGAAACAACAACCAGCATAAAGCTTTACAGGGAGGGTTATTTGTATCTAAACCAATGTATCACCAAAAGTAGCTCTGAAAGAGATACCCATCTTCAAATACTGCTTAAGATTCCTTCCTTCAGTTTGATCACACATAGCTTTTTGATTCCAAGTTCCCCAGTCAGCCTCTAACTGTGTCAAAGCCACCTGCCCAAATTACAAAGAGAGTAAGAAAAGACAGACCTTTCAAAGAAGTCTTGTTGGGCAATACAAAGCAAGAAAAGACAAGTCTCCAAGCTCCTTTTCCCTAGCCCCAGGATCATTTCCTAATTATCACATAAACCTGTAGCTTTTATGCATTACTGTTATTCAAAATACATGCTCATTTCTCAAGTAAGATGTACTACAGAAAAATGTCAAAAATTCTTAAGTCGGGTTTGAGAGTAACAGTCGTGCCTGGAGAAGCAAAAGTGTTATTTGCAAACAGCAATGGAGCCCTGCTGTGCGTTTCAGAAGGTAAATGTAAAGCTACAGTTAAAAATGCCCACAAAATACCATGTATGTTTCAAGAGCCAAAACACCTTTCAAGAAATGGGAACCAAAGTCTTTACAGGCTTTACATTATCAAACACTAAGATCAGCACTAAAGCACACACCTCAGTAAACCCGTGTGTGCACTTTGCCTGGGCAGAGTCAATCTTAGTCAAACACTTCTCTCACTGCAAGCAAGAACGACATCAATGTCTGCCCCCCTGCAAAATGATCTCACACTACCACTGTAGCAATTCTCACATCTTCTGAACATTGCAATTAGCTGAACATCAGCAGTAACTATTCTCAACACAGATTTCATGGTTTGTGATTCAAGTGCAGATAGAATCTTTGCATCAAAGGATTGAGCCCAGACAGCTATAGATCAGTGTGGTAATACACTTACTCACTGTAACAGCTTTTTCATGCAAACACATTAATTTGGAGCAATCAATTACTCTGTTGACATAAAATGAGAAGTCTTACCCTACACTGCCTACCTGGACGATATGTACTATACTCCTGTACTCACTGAATGTGCTCTTTGGAGCAAAATTAAATGCAAGTACCCTTCTTTGGTTCATAGGGAGCTCACAGACCACTTTGGGACTAAATCTGGGGTTACTCTACATGTATATCTGGCGCAGAGGGAAAGTGAAGGGAAGAGAGATGTGCTATCATAATTTGGATATTGCTCAGCTGAAGGAAAGGTGACACAAGTCTCACCAATAAGATGATCAGCAAGAGAACTGCTGAAGGACTAAAGGGCTAGCCACTGCAGCCCTCTGTTACAGTCTTCAAAGGGCCCTGAAGAATTAACTCCCCTTTTTGGGATTTCAAACCCACTGGTGCTGAAAGCTTCATCTCATGGGTGACAGGTCATGCCATGGCATGCAAATATCTTCAATAAGTCAATGCAATCCACATCAAGACACCAGATTTTAGCCAAAACTACTCACAGCATTGAGACTCTCACTGTTTAAAGCAATCCAACCTACAGTACTTAACTAACGCTCACCTCTCAAAGGTTTTTCTGCTGTCAGAGAAGATTCCTCTCGTGCCAGTACAATCAGACTCTAACACCTACTATTCATTTCAAGGGTGTTGACATTCGGAATAACCGAGCACCTGAAATTCTTTACCATCAGATCCAGGAGAGATAGTTCTCCAAAACTCCTTAGGGAAAGGCAAAGATTTCAAAATCACAAATGCTTTGGCTCTGATTTTCCTTTCTTAATTCTCATTATTGGGAAAGGAAGTGAGAATGAAAGCCACTCTCCCTCACCAGTAATAAAGACAGCATCAAGAGACTCAGAAGCAGGTAAGAAACGTTGCTACACAGCATTCACCTTGATGCTTTGCAACTCAAAAGGAGCCCACAGCAGGTACAAGGACTGCTGTGCAATGGTGAGGCTTCTGATCACAGATAAGCAGCTGCCTGTTCTGATAAGGGCAGAGAACAGGAAGTGAAAGAAAACTGCAGTGATGGAGATGGGAGATATCTCAAGTGTACACCCAGTGGTACTACAGAAACACAGACGGACTGAAAAGTGCTTAAAGAAGCACAAGCATTTCTCAGTAATCAGTAAATGTGAAACAAGACTGGTTCAGTGCTAACTATGATCACCTTGCCCAGTGATGAAAGAAAAGCAGCATATCAATAATACTTATTTTCATGCAACACATGTAAGAGGCCAAAGTAGGCACAAGAAGTTCTCCAGTCTATGTGCAATGAGAAAGTCACATTGGTGGGGACTGCTCAAAGACAGAGCAATCCCTCTGAGCTACACAGACACAAAGAGAATCTCAAAAAGCATTTGAGGAGTCATTTAAAGGCTGTATACACAGGCTGTAAAATAATTGTTACAGCTAATAAAGCAGAGTTTTTAATTTTTCTGTCTAGCTAGAGAACAGCCACAAAAGCTTCCATGATGCTGCTTTCCCAAGTAAGCAACAGTTACAGTTGCTACTTACAAATCCAGGTTCATAAAGAACAAGTAAGATAATTACTCTCACATCAGCAAAGATAGCGGAAAAGATTTTATACTTGTCTTGCAGTGGGCTCAGAACTATTCACAAGGTTATATAAAGACAATTAATTTGAGTTCAAATGTGAGTTACTACACAAAACTTGCCTAACTACTCCTCTTGTCATTAGAATTGGATCTTATGTCAACACCAAGTTTACTTTTATTCACTTTTATTTACGTTCTTAGAGCTCTATTTGCTATAGTGAAATACTTCCTATAGCATGTCCCTCTCTGGGGCAAACATCTGAGAAACACTAGAATGCAAAGGTGTACAATGAGTAAATAAGATCTGAAGTAATCCCAACAGGAGTTTTGATACATTTATCTACCATTTAGCCTTTATTTCCTAACAGATCTGTGATAACCAACATGTCTACATGTATTTGGGAATCAACACTTCACCATCTTTAACCACCGCCTTCTCCTGGAATGGTTGAGTCAGGAATGTAATTCATAGAGAAGTTTTTTGGTGTGGTTGGGTGCTTTTGAAGAGAGTTAAAATGTATACAAAAGTAGCTTTTGACCCTATATATGATTATGCTTGTGGGAGAAGGAAGGAAGAAGAAGAAACAAAGGGTAGCATAAACTATACTATACAAACTACTTTTGTTGGTATAAGCTGTGGCTAAACAGTGCATTTCACCAGCTTAACATAAAAACCCAGCAAAAGGCTTGTAACTGTTGTCTTGATTTTCAAGTACTTCCTAAGAGCTACAGAATTTGATTAGCTGGTTGTGAGCAGCATTTACATTTATTAGGATACTGCCATCCCAGCATTAAAATCTGCTAAATTCAAAATTAGGGGTGAGGTGGGGAATGGGATGATTTCATTCTAACATCTGATGCAGCCTTGGAAAATGTCCATGATCTTACAGAAATCTAATAATCCTAAGAATCAATGCAGGAAAAATCAGCCAGCAGAAAGCAGAGATTACTCGAAGAAAAGGCTATTACAAGAAACCCAGAAGAAGCTCCAGCTAAAATCGTACACACAACTACCAAGGATATAATCACTTCAGAAAAGGACTGAAAAAGCAAAAGCTCAGCTGACAATAGTCTCCTAAATCAGTTAATAAAGCTGAAAAGCTCTTTAAATACAAGATATACTGCCATTTGCTCAACAAGTAGTCAGCAATGACCTCATCTGTACAAAATGTAGTTTCCTTCTTTCTGTTTGCAGAAGCTTTGATGCACTTTGATTTCTATTAAAAGGTATAAAAATAACTTCATCTACATTCAGTACCCACAAATATCTAGAACTAACATTCAGTGTAGATCCATTTAAATCATCACTCAAATGTAAACATGAGGTTTTCTAATATCACAAAATTAACTCCCTTTGAGGATTTGTAGAAGTTCTCTCCATTTACACTATTCCAACTTTAGCTTAACCAACTGAGTTATAAACACCACAAGGAAATTTACCCAAATTAAATTTGCAACGGAAAAAATAAGAACACTTCATAATATGAAGAGATAAAATTTAAGTCCTTTTACTGGAGATGCTTCTGACTTCAAAGAATCTGCAGTGACTAAACAAAAGCAAGCAAGGGACTGCAAGAAAGCAGACTGCCTCCTGCATTTTGAATCTCCTGCCAGATTTCGAGAGTTATCTGAAATTAGTTCAAAGAAGTTACAGCTCTTCCTTTGTTGATTCATCACAGTAAAAGCCACATGCACAGTTCCCAAAGCTGTGGTAGGGCTTTTACGTGGAAGTGGTGAAATCTCTTCTTTTTCTACTTGGAGAAAGTTGTGCTTTTTGACAACACCTCGTATGGGATGGTGAAGCACTTCAAGGAGAAGTGTGACAGTGTAAGGAATGAACACAACTGATCACACCTCAGGCTGTGAAACTGCTTCACTCCAAGCAAGATTACAACTAGATGAATGCAACGTTAACAGGAGTATCACTACAGGGATAAAAGTAGTCAGAGAGAGTAGCCTGAATGGAAAAAAAAGAACTTGTGCTTTTACCACCAGTTAAGTCAAACAACAGATTTCATTATTATTTAGCAAATCTGTATTGCGTAAATGGAAACAACTGAAAAGGCCATCAGAGGGAAAAATATCCTATGAAGAGTGGTCAAAAAGGTTACTTTTCCTCTCCATCACTAAAGAGATAAAGAAGCAAGCGTATAAAGATGTATACAACAGGCCCACAATAAAGATGGAAAGATGTCTGCAGAGAAGCGAGGGGAAACTAACATAATCTGAGCTGTGTACTTTGAGAATACATTATTTAGTAAGGAAATATGTAACAATCAACATACAAATGAAAGCATCATAAAAGCACTGAACTGAAGCATCAGTTTGAAGATGGAGTTCTGCAAACATTTAGAAATTCAAGGCCTTAAGAGAACACATTAAGTCATTGTTTCTGAAGGTTATTTATCAATGCAGTTTCTCCCTCTGCTAAGATTAGGTGTAACATTCTAATCATTAATGATATTTAATAAATAACTTTATAGTCCATCAATATCCAACTAAATTGAATGGCATTCTTCACAGTGAGAGTGACCACAAAAAATAAACTGCAGAGAAATAATTCACCTTCTTTATAATTTCTCTGCCAGTTTAAGCTACAGATCAACATGACACTTGCATAATAAAAGCCTGTACATTTTCGGTCACCCTTCAGGCTGTTTCTCTTGACCACACAAACTAGCTCTTCACTGACTGCATTTATATACTTTAAATATAACAGCTTCTCTGAAAACAGGAAGCTTAAAGCACAGAATGACATCATTCCCCTCCAAACTACTAATGGCACTGTACATAACCTTGGCATCATCCTTGACACTGAACACTTCTCCTTTCGTTATGCAGTCAGCAAAACCTCGTCAATACATCACTTGTGAAGGAACTGCCTCTACCCTTCACTCTCTCTGCCAGTCTGAATTACTTCACCATATCATCACATACACTTTATATACAGCACACCAAAATACAGTGGCACACCCTCTTACTTAAGCACCACAGGAATGCACTCCAGAATACAGACAGTTACATGAGATCTTGCCCACCTCACAGAAATTGATGATGGTTCCCTACAAATTCCTAGTCCAGGTCTGCACATCCGGTTTCTCAGCTGAAACCAAGTAATGCAAAATCCAAACCTGGAAGTTTCTTCACTGAAATACTTTTCTAAGGAACCAACTGCCTTACATAAAACCCATGCATTTTGTGTCTACATAAAAACCAAAACCCACAAAACAAAGCTTTTAGAAGCATCCAAGGCAGCACCTTCCATGTGTTCATCTAAGAAAACAGACTGATACATTTCAAGGTTTGTTTTCAAATACCAAACTGTACAGTGGTGTTAAGACTTGTGTAGTGTCATCACACTACAAAACCCACTGAATTTTAATAAAAGCATAAAGGAGGCAAAGCTAAGCATAAGGATTAAAAAAAGAAAATCAAGTTAAGGTTGTGTACATCAAATTACTGCATCCCCTTTGGTGTATCACCAAGCAGCAACATTCTGTTGTCCAAATTACTGTCTTTACATACTATGCATTGTTCTAGAACTTGAAACTTGCATTATATGTATGGGGTAGAGATGCCTGTAAATGAGGCAGGACTCCACTGAAATCAGTCAGAAGACTGTTTTGTACAAGATACTGAAGGAAGCTGTGAAATAAGATTGTGCAATAAAAATACTACATATGTACAATCAAAGTAAACAAAACCTATGTGCTACTTGAGAAATACCATGTTCTAAACACAGATACTTGCATTCCCAGGCATAGGCAAGCATGTGTTTTAGATGCATACTTTCAGTAAACGCCTTCTTAATTTTGACCACTGAATAATCCTTTGTAAGTCCCTTGAATCAGAAAACAGTTTATCAGCTCCATCTCTCAGAATGAACAGTCTGACAGAGAACTTCACCAACCTTCCCTCCCACAACCCCAAAAAACTACAGAAAAATGGGATCTGCTATAGGTATACAGGACACACCACAAAGAAGGGACTTTGATGAAGAGCAGCCTGTTTATTATCAGTCCATACCTGCCATCAAATCTGCCACCTGTGGAATCCTGACACACAGAGAAATGTATCAGTTGATCTTCACACATTCACTGCACTTCACTTACCTCTTTGCTGATGTACTGCATTACACACCTCTGAAATTCTTCAATGTAACTGCGCTCTTCCCTATTAATAAAAACAAAAACCACCTGCAAAGAGCTTACTCTGCAGTATATATACTTGCATCCTTATGAAGAAAACTACAACGCAGATCCCCAAGTAGATTCCACTTTAAAATCTGATCTTTATTTATAAATCTTTAACCAGGACTTAGGTCAGCCATAGTTTTTTTATTTCAAATCCAAAGTATAAAAATATCCTAAACAAAAGCATTGCTGCATGAAAAACACCCACAAATATTACAGACTTCATTTCTTAAAGCCAAAATTATGTTCCCAGACACCACATCTTTTGTGAAATAGCATCAGGTTGTTTGTTTTTAAAAACTATTACCAAAAGACATCAATACTCTGTACTGTTTGGTATTTTTGGGTTTGGTTTGGGTTTTTTACCCACACCCCCCAAGTTGTTTTATAAGGATATTGTATTTAGTAAAACCATTAAGCTACTTTTTGGGGTAGAAAAAGGAGTAATCGGGTTTTAAAAAATATTTACTAGAAATCAGTTTTTCCAATGAATAGATTGGTATTGTAAAACGATTGGTATTGTAAAGCAAGAAGCCTGATGATATCCATTAATATCTAAATGGATTTAAATCTCTGTTCCCATTAAGGACACTTTCACCTAAAAGCAGCATCTCGCACAGTATTTCTAAGAGTAGTTAAAGCAGCACATTAATAGTCAAGCCATGTTGTTACTGTAGCAACAATGATTTCTGGTAGCCATTTTCTCGTCAGCTTTAACACCGTTTCAAAGCCAACAGTCCTTACTGCAATCTCTGTTCAAACCCAAAGGCGGCAAACTGCTCAGCAGTTTTCTCTCTGGCTGCATACTTCAGATACCTCCCTCGAGTCCGCCTCTTCAGCCTAACGTCCTTACCTAACACTCTTCCCTAATGCTGGACTCCACAGAGTCTCAGTTTACAATGAAAATGGAACAGTATGTCAGTCTATTTAAAAACAAACCACCCATCTACGTTTTGGAGACTAAACAGTCTGCAGGACACCAGAAGAGCAGAACAGTGATGCAATTCATTATGTTAACCTGCAGGCTCTAAGAACGCAGCTCAAGACGAGATCACCAGGTAGCAGGCTTATAGCCTTGGTCATCACACTGTCAAGCAGCCACAGAGAGCCCTTCCTCAGATCACAGATGAGAAAATGAAAGCAAGTGCTGTGGCTGAAAGCAGCGTCTTGGTAGATTGACACATGTCTGATTTTTCTGTATTTAGAAAACCAATTTAAGACAAAACTAACATACACATTCACTTCCAACCCCTCCTCTACATTTCTGCAGTCTTAAAAACCCCAACACTTGAAACACTTTCCTGGCTTAAGACCGCAATGCAGATCTAAAAAAACAGGTTGAACCTAGAATTCTAAGGTTCAAAATTAGTGATGAACAACACTATTTTCACTTCTTTCTTAAAAAAAAATAAACTCTCCCTTTCTTGTATCAGGAGAGTTTGAAAGAAAGCAATGTGGTGGCACGGTACTACCAAGAAAGTGAAGTACGCAAACATTCATAACAGAAAGGGGAGGAAATAGCGAGCTGGTATTACTAGCACCCTTACAAAACAGGATCCCAAATCCAAATTCAGTCCCTCACAAGTTTGTTCCAGTAATGCCTGCTGTTGTCTGACTAGACAGTGCTTTTGACTCTTCCTGTAGACCATAGCAGGAAAGGGAATCTCCTTGTTCATATCCCCAGAGGAAGTGTATTTTCTATGCTAGAGATTTCATGCACATTTAGATTTTCATAAGTATTTGTAAACCTCTGCTTATAGACTAGTAATAAATATCTCATATGCAAGGGCTTAAGCTTAAAATGAAGGTAGGTTTATGCTGAACTCTGAATTGGTGTGGCTGAGATGATATTCTGGCATCCCTATGACAGTAACCTCCAGCAGAGGACAGAACAGACACTTTGGAGTATTAGCACCTGTAACCAACTCTGGTAACTCCCAAAGAGCCTGCTTCCTATCAGAGGACTAAGCTGTCAACAAGAAATGTTCCAGTATGACAAAAATAACCATATAAAATAATCACCTAAAAATATAAATTCTAGTACCAGTATTCTCACTGTAACGGTTTTGACCAAATATACATACATTTTATGCAGTAAGATTCAACTCCTGCTTACCAGATTTGAAGAGAAACTACAAAATACTTTGCTTTCTAATTAGGTTCATATACACACTGTTATTTATCATCCATGAAAGATCACTTTGGGGAGTCACATATACATAACCAGTAGCATAAAGCCTGTCCTTCATTTTGCAGGAGCCTGCTTATTGATGATAGAAAATTGGTTTTGGTGAAGGAGTAAAGTTAGAATATGCTCTCTACCGATAGCTATTGAAAATGTTTTTTTAAATAAGTAAAAATCCATTCCTCACTAAGCTACTCAGTGTTCACTTTTGGTTTGGTGGCACTTCAAGCTTCCAACATTATCCATCATCTACGTAAGTAGGGAAGAACTATTTCCTACTTTAGATAAGCTGTAGCAATGTGAAATAATTAAACCAATTATGTTTTATTTTTACATCTTTATGCTAGATAGCTGCATTAGTGTGTCTGTTCACACACCCCTTTCTTTAATAGGAACAACCCACATCTTACAACCCAGGTCATACTAGCTGGTATGTAAACCAAACTGGGGCAAATGCCTCCACATACCTCTCTGAAATGTAGTCTGAGACCAATAGCTACCATTTAGAACACTCCATCAAACCAGGCACACACCACCAGCACCACAACCAGAGATCAGCTCTGACACAATATCTATGTCTCATTAGCAAGCTCCTAATCATGGTCTCTGGGTTCAGCTTTATTACTAACACATTTAACTAACTGCCATACAGGGCTGTTTCCTATAGTACAATTTCCAAGTGGTTTGTAAAGTTGCTAAGCCTGTGCTCAGAATTATTCTATGAAAAGCATTTTACTACGAAGCAGATATGTTCAAGGTCTCTCTACCCAGGTTACACAGTACCTTGAGGTCTACTTTCTACACAGTTTAATAAACTTCTATGGAGTCTCCATGTCAGATTGCAAGAAAATGTAGCAGTCCTAGGCAGGCTTTACTTCAAGGTTAGGGCTTCAATAATCTTTTTCTCTTCAAACTTGAACACTTTAAATGCTTGTGGACTTTGTACCACTGTTTGCTTCCTTTTGACATCAAAAGATTTCTATCTTTGATTACTATTTAAATTAATTCTTCCAAACATACAAAAAGCAAAGAACTCAGGTCTTCCAATTTGTGTTTTTTTAGTAACAAGATACCTGGAATTTCAGGTGTAAGTATGCAGTGTTTCTTGCAGAGACTTACCTCTGTTCATCTGGATACAAGTAGTAAAGTATCCTGGTTTCTACTGCCTTGTCACACCTGCAAATACGTAACTACTGGCCTACTTTTCACTAGCCAGCTGTAGTGATGCACAACCAGTAAACTGAGGTGGGGCATATAGATTCTAACAAATACATTTAAGGGTCACAACAGAACTGCCACACAACAAAACAGAAAAATCCATTACACTGGATGTGTTTGGCCACTTCATCATCAAGTGATGGTCACGTAACATAAAATTGTCATTCATACGAAATGCTGACCTCGTGATAAAAGTGCTGATGTCTTCATCATATGACGAATGAAAGCAAGTGAATACCCTTGTTCTGGCTACAGGAATGCATCTTTCTGGTACATGCCCGAAGAAGTTAGTTACACCCCCGAGTAAGATTCTCAGAAAAGACAACAGCAAAAAGCATGCCACATTGGTGATCCTCACCTGTATACATCCAGCCAACTGGCTGTCCTGAGGCACCTCATCAGGTTGCGGGTTAAAAATAACACATACACTCATTTGTCAATTTTCCTAACCAAAACTGATTTCCCAACCAAACTTTCAAAAGTAGCCCAAGAAACAAGACATACACTCTAAGCCTGTTTCATATGCTTTACACTGGTTTACAGGGATAGTACAAAGAACCAGATCTGCCTGGGCTGAAGTTGCAGAAAATCGAGAGTATAAAATGAATCACAGTTGGCACAAACCATTCACATAATTACTCCCGTTTCAGTATACAGACACAAATGACAGGGGTTTTTAACTGAGGCAAAGAAACCTGTATGTTTCCCACAGCTCCCTTGTACCGTAAAAAGCACATAACCCTGAGACACAAGTATTTTCTTCTAGCAAGTAAACAGCTTCTGTTACTTGCACTAATAACAAAGCTTCCTAAAAGAAATGGAAGCAAGCATCTAACGTAAAGGAAACTTTGAGGTTGTCCTGGACACCCGCAGTTCAAATGACCACCAGAATACCTCCTGTAAAGACTTCATAAACTCACATAGATATTGACTATGTCCCAAAAACTTAAGTCATCCACATCAAACAGAGGCTCTGTGCCTACTTTTAGGCCCATAAAGAGTTGACTATTTGCCTGCTGACTGTCCCGAGCTAATATGTTAACCCAGTATTGGTGATTTTGTAAACATACAAGTTAAGATTTTCAAGGTTAGCTCCACCATTTCGTGTTTGTTTTCAGATGGAACACCAAAGAAACTCTGATAAACACTAAATGCTTAGAGAGTATCTATGAATGTGAAGTCTTATGGTTTAAATGTCTTCAAGGAGAGAGGAACTTTTCCTTAAGTTCACGGACAACACATAGAAGCATACTTAAGTAGAGCAATTCTGATAAAAATGCTCAGATCTTACCCAATTCCTACTTTAATAACTTTAAGCAGCTTCAGAGAAAATAAAAGCCAGGAATTACTCTCCAGAACTCCATTAAAAGTGCAGAAATACAAAGTATTGCTACAAATTTAAGAAATTACTTGTCTTTAGCCCCACATTCACAAAAGAATTCAGAGAACAAATAAAAGAGAAAAGACAGGAAGTTACAGCACAGAACAGGTCAACTTCTCCCCAGCTAGGCTTCAGAATACCCTAACCAAAGCTATTCCTTGACTATATTTAAGCCTATTAGAAAATTGCTGGCAATTTACAGTATCTAGAGGAAAACAATGTGATATTTGTGTCTTTAATTTTTTATGAGGTATAGGAAATCATGAAACTCTCAGATTTGTACTGAAGGTGAGACTAAAGAGAAGGTGAGGGGCGTTTCGTGGTGGGGTGTTCTGTTGTTTTCTGGTTTTGTGTTTGGTTTCTAACCCTGATAGGGTTGCCCTATTATTTCTGAATAGAAAAGTGTTGGTAACAAAAGGCAACACTTTATGTTTCTGTTCTTTCAAATAAGCTGTTGATTAACATCACACAGCTTTGGGTTTTATTTCTGAACACTAAAATCTCCTTTAAGGTCAGGAAGAAATGCTAATGAAGCTACAGTGACAGAAAAGAAAAAGGATATCATCAGGAATGCAAAAACAATGCTCTTCCT
>NW_009932663.1:58191-63610 GCF_000696875.1 Nestor notabilis
ATGACTTAAAAAGAATGAAAAGAAAGTTAAGGTAAAACTGTTTGTCAGAATGAAGGTGAAGTCACAGAGAGATTACTGAGAACAAAATCACACTAGGTCCTAGTATTAATATTACTACACTGGTAGAAGACTTTGTTTTAAGATCATCATGGAAACCACAACACAAGGGATCACTAATTAATCCTCCCTCCTTTATATCTACATCCTTTGAAAAACAAAGTGCATTAGCATGCTTCAGGACCAGCTTACTAAACAGACCCAAAGCCAAGTTATTTGAACTATATTAAACAGAATTTCATTCAAATCAGCACTCAACATCTTTAACATCAAAATGATCACTTTGCAGAAGTCAAACAAATCCACTTTTCTCTAAATCGTTTAACAAACAAAAACCCCTCAACTCACCTTTAAGGCTCCAAATGACACGAAGAAATGTTCTGTTGGGATGTCGCAGTACTTTTCAGGCAAAAGTATAGCCTCATCTCTCTATAATACCCTAACGGACATTGCTGGACTACCAATGAGACTGAAGAACCTGGATGTCTTCACAATTTTACTAAATGTCAGTATGTTTCCCTCAATATTGCCTTAATTTAGAACTTTGTATCTTGTTCCATAACACAGTACTCTTATATTGGAAAACAATAAAGAAGATTTTATTTCTACATAAGCAATTCTGGTGTCCTCAACATAAGAAGGACATGCAGCTGTTGGAGCAAGTCCAGAGGAGGGCACGAGGATGATCAGGGGCTGGAGCACCTCCTGTATGAAGACAGGCTGAGGAAGTTGGGGCTCTTCAGCCTGGAGAAGCTGCGTGGAGACCTCAGAGCAACTTCCAGTGTCTGAAGGGGGCTACAAGGGTGCTGGACAGGGACTCTGCATCATGGACTGTAGTGCTAGGACAAGGGGTGATGGGTTCAAACTGAAACAGGGGAAGTTCAGGTTAGATGTAAGGAAGAAGTTCTCTACTGTGAGGGTGCTGAAGCGCTGGAACAAGTTGCCCAAAGAAGTGGTAAATGCTCCATCCCTGGCAGTATTCAAGGCCAGGCTGGACAGAGCCTTGGCCAACACGGTCTAGTGTGAGGCGTTCCTGTCCATGGCAGGGGGTTGGAACTGGATGATCTTAAGGTCCTTTCCAACCCAAACCATTCTGTGATTCTATGAAAGATTTATAAAGACCTGTCTGGATAGATGAGAAAGGAACACATATAAACTGTGCACACACAAAACTCCTGCAACTATTAAAAAAAAGCCCCTCTCCCACTGTAACACTGCAGTACTTTATTTATTTTTGACATAATCCTTGCTCGACTACCTCTTACACATCATCTTCTCTGGTAACTCTGCTAGAACTTCACTGGATTAAAAACTGGAAGGCAAATTCCCAAGTTGTTTCTAATGTCTAAAAGACATTTCTAAAAATGAATTATCACAGTACCTGTATGGCATTTTTAGAAAGAGTCTGACACTGCAGTTGCATAGGAACCTGAACGGTTTCTCCCAAGTCTCATTTCTATTTTGGTTCTCTCCCTTGTGCAGAAATACGTTATGCCTGCTGCAGATTACTGCTGGCAAAATTCTGAGAAGCAACAGCAGCCTTACAGTTGCAGCAGAAGTACACCTAGGGAACAGGTTTTTGTCTGCACAAACTGTTTCTCTTCCTCTCCAAGCCTCACACAGGTCAAGAAAGAAGCTCTCTCACGCACCACCACTTTCACCCACAGGTATAGCCATGAGAATCACAGTGAACTTACCCAGTAAGTCTCGCCAGGAACTTATCACTGAATACTAGTGATGTACCTACCGTACTTCAAAACACTAACGAAGGAAAGGTCTGTGAGAATCCATGCTAAAGCAGCTCATCAGCAAGCCTACCACTTCTCAGCACAACACGTGTCATTATTGCCCAATACATTCAAGTCTTCATAAGGACACAGAAAAAGACCATCATTATCCCAAAGCACCAAAGAAAACTCAGGCAAAACAAACCTTCAGAGGTTTTCCCAAAGGAAGGACGCAGGAAGACTATACAATAGTATCTACAGTCTCCTTTGGTTTATGTAACACACAAGCAACATTTCCCCCTCAGCTCCATCAGCTTTTCAGTTCAGTTTGCATACTAGACATGTGAGTTCTACTCCCTCCCATTCTGCAATTGCTCCAAAGTCTCTAATTTTTCCACTGCAGCATATCTAGGCTAATTCACCATCGTGTGTGCCCCAAAACTTATCTTCCCCCTTTTTCCCCAGAAGACAACTGCCAAAACATATCTTTTCCATTTATAAGTACCTTAGTAGGGAGCACTAACTGCTATTTTGTTCTCAACTTCCCAGAAGACAAAAAGCTGCTTTAAAAATCATTTCAGAGTTCTAACATTCATTATAATTTGTATACAATGCAGTTATTTTCATTAGACACCACAGATTCTACGTTTTAAGTGTTTCTCAAGAACAGATTAGGTGATTTCACTGATGTCAATGTATACATACACTAAAGAAGGAAAAAGGAAGCAAAAGAGGACAGAGTACCCACTTCACTTGGGGAGAGAACTGGGAAAAGCCAGCTGCAGAACTGTCACTTCCCACTCCCTGTGATAGCACATACAATCAAGACTTTCTCACTGAAGATACACTCAAAACAACCATGGTATTAAACCAACAAAAAGCAGCACTTCTATGTGAAGAAACAAAGTTATTTATACTGCAACTTCCCAGGCAAAGGCTGTCCCCTGTTGAAAATACCATTTCTAATACCAAACCAACTTAAAGTAACAACAAAAACTTCCCCTTCTCCCCCGTCCCCGCCAATTATCACCAGGGAACACAGAATCTGGTGTCTTTGGTGAAGGCTCCTAAGAACATCTGTAAGAATCCATGGTTCCTTTGCAAACAAAACCATCATAAACACAATAAACACTTCAATAACTACAACCACCGTTTCACTGGAGCCTAATTTTAAGATATAAATTCTATGAAGTTCCTGACTCTTCTGACTGAAAAACATGGAAAATAATGTTAGAGAGAGTTTTTGAAACTCTACAGCCACAAAACTGTTGTAAAGCCTCATTTGAAGACTAAGAAAGTAACAGCAACAAACATGACAAACATTAAGGGCTTTCTCAAAAAGCAGTCATGAAGAATTCCATCACACAGTGTTCCTAGGAGAGCTGAGCAGCATCAGAAGCAAACAGCGGAACTATTCAGAAGACAGCCACTCAAGGCAACAAAACCTGAAGTTTAATAATAACAATAATAAAGGGAACCTACCAACCAGACCACTCAATGAAAAGCAGCGAAACAAACCAAACCCAAACCATAACCACCACCCATCACCGCCCTTACTGCAGCCAGACAAGAAACAGTATCTACCACTTCCTATCAGCAGCACCAAGGAGCAGCTTCAGAGCTGCCATGCTTTAGAAGCAGACTTAGCAGTTTTCCAGCAGCAGTCCCCTGACCTCCTGTTGTTTGCCTTTTCTGGAAGCAAACCTTGGGAGGAAAACCCATCACTGTCCCCATCAGAGAGTCACACTGGAAGTACATGGGATAAAACACAACTCATGCTATCAATGTAACAAATCACTATTCTGTGACAGGCATGCAGGAGGGATTCATCACTACTTTTCAGTATTAGAATGATTACATTTATTAAGGAATTCCTCTTTTTTTTTTTTTTCACTCAAACTAAAAAAGGATGCATCAGGTAAAAGCCCAATTTATTTATCAGGTAAAAACCTTTATTTATTAAAGGTGAATTATACAAGACATATGCCTTACACCTTGTTTTTCTTATGTTCCATTGCTTTGTTGTGTAAAGTATATTTACAAGGAAGTGTTAACAGCTGGCTCAAAAAAGTTACAATGATCTCACTCCTTGTCTCCAGCTACAATTGGACAAATCAGTAAGGCACCTGTAATACCTTCCATTCTGTTTCCCAAGACACATTCTTTCCCCCACTCCAGCTGCCTTGTGAAGACTGTAACATTATCAAGTATTTGTTTAAGGAAGCTAAAACTATAGTCATTCAAACACTCACAAAATAATGTCCCTTTATATATATATAAAAGAATCTGATTGCAAATATCTCAGACTGCAACTTCTACCTTTTTTATTTTCACTCAGAAAAGAGTAAGACTGTACTCTAGGCAGCCTCCAAAACTCCAAAGCTTTTGCAAGTATGGTAAGTATCTAACTTGCAACGTGAAGCATAATGAAAACAGTTACCACACCCTACCAGTAGGCCTGAAATATTCCAAAGCCCAGAAATCTGACCTTTATTCTGATTTGAGCATGAACTTTGCATCCACTGGATAAAGTTTTAAGAAATAATGAATTACTAAATATCCCATCATCCTTCAACTAGTTGTTCATATGTAAGATTAAGCACTCGGGATCAATCAATAAATGTCAACTAAAGATTCACCATTTCCAGTAGCTGGATCTAGTCACATCTGAAACCAGCAGTTCCCACACGAGAAGTATTACAATTACATCTACTGGACTGAGAGTTCTCTGTATTACCAAGTTCACTCATTAAGTGAGTTAAAATTTAGTGCAACCAAAACCAAAAAATGCATACTCACTGTTAAGCCACTGTCTTTTCCCCCCTCCTTTAACCTCATTGGCAACATAAGGATGTTGTTGCAACGCTTCATCAACGTAACAGCTGCTGTGTAGAGTTGAACAGCGACAGAAACGCTGCACAAACCTCTTCTGGATTATTTTAGTTCCTTACATTTAAAAAAGATTGTTCTCCTTCAGGGAGGTGACTCCAATTCTGAGAAAATCCCACAGAAGCCCACGCAGCCTTAGCACCAAGATGCAATACCCATCACCCGGCACTGCATCGCATGCTAGGTAACATGACTGATCCCTTGACTATCATGTCCTTTCCCATAGTTAGGAAAAAACACACCGCAGAAGTTTATGCAAACTCATGACAAGGTCTTTCCTGACAGGCAGCTGGGATTTGAGCATCAATCAGATTACAGCTCACAGGATGACTGTACTGTAGAGCTGCATTGTATTTGTGTCCATCTCTACATCACCAGGGAAGTCTGAGTGACCACTACACACCCCTGCCTACCAAAGAGAAGCTTTTCTACAGCTCTGTGGACAATGTGGGCAGGACTTTTTTACCATCACTGCTTGTGTGAACAGTTCTCATTAATTAAAACAAGTTTTGATTTAGGACACAATGTATAGAGGCATAAAATTGTATGGGGTTTTTTTGTTTGGCTGGGTTTTAATTAAGCATGAAAAGGATATTGTTTCCTGATACTACCAACTACATGAAATCCTTTAAACCAGACAGCCCTGTAGTATCTATGTATGTCATCCAGAATGACCAACATTCACAGTTTCCTCAGGTAGCTTATGCTCTTTTTTTCCAGTAGCTGCATGACGCTTGCATCAAAAT
>NW_009932663.1:63628-66295 GCF_000696875.1 Nestor notabilis
GGGGGGAAGAAGCACCAAGGAAAAATGTTAATGATCAAATATCAGCTTGTATTTAGAGTGCTCAAGAAGATAAACCAACATATTTTTAGAGAAGACAGACTTGTTTTGGTTTATTTCACTAGGGATTTCTTTACACTCTCAAGTTGGGTGGACGCTATTTTCAGCTGAAGGAATGGAGCTTTGAAGGCTATGCCAACTGAAATCAGTCTCAAAGTCAATTGAAGTGAGTGCAAAATTGTTCAGATATAACCTAATTTTATTACATGATTTTCCTCCCCATCTCTGAATACATAGTGCAGTACACTCACAACCCAGAGCACACAGGGAACTAATTCAATCTGTCTTAAAATAACTGTAACATTAGTGAAGTGCATGTGGTATTACAATAATAGAGGGAATAAAACAAGTATCTTAAGGCAGTCCTCTAAAAGCTGCATCACTGGAACTTTGCTGATGACAAAAAGCTGTTTTTAAATGTAAAAACTAGAGCAAAGTGAGTTATTGCCTATCCAGACACACATAGCCAGTCAGCAACTGTTCAGAGACCTTTAATTCAAACCAACTTCAGGTTAAACTTCACAGCAAGTGACACAACTACTCTGTGTTTTTTCCAGTTTGGAGTTCTCAGATCTTTTGCAAGCTGATAAAAGCCTGAAAGTGTTTTAAATCAGTAACAGTGTGTGAGCATGTGTGTGTTTTATTACCATGGAGAATTTTATTCCCTTTTTCAGTGCTGTTTTCTCCAGAAGTGACTTCAAAAGGTGTGAATAAAAGAAACCAGTATATGTGCTAGTAGGTTCTGCTAATACTTGCAAGTATAAGCACCAACTATTCCACAAGAAATCTCATTGACAACCCTTGAATTCAGTGTCCATACTGAAATTCAGCCTGCACTATTATTTTAAAGTAGAAAGCATTACCACTATTGTATAACATCCTGTTTATTCAATTGCTGATGCTCCCATTTCAATCAATTGTTGCTGTAATATGTGTATTGTTGCTGTTATATATTATAACCTCACGAAGATGCTCCCAGTGATCTGTGCCTTTTCCTCTCATCAGCCAGGTCACCTGTTGAGATTTCAAGACAGCAGCATCTTCTTTTAGCATTCACTCAGGAACTTTCATACAGGTTTTGCTAGGCACATGCCTTCTAGTGCTGTTCAGTATGAAATAGATCCTGGACTTCATGCAACTTTGGGAAGAGGGAAGAAAGGGTCAGAATAGTACACCTTTGCTCTGATTTTGTTATAACAATACTGGCCAAAGATAGATACCATACAGATTAGAAAAAACATATCTACAAAAAGCAAAGTTTCTTTGGTGACATGAACAACTTTTTACTCTGCAGAACTCCTGTTCCTTGGGTAGATTTTATTATTAAAATTAAATCCATTTGAATGAATGCCTGAAATCAGAAGAGACTATTTTAAGACAATACACTGAAGATTATCAATTTCAATTCTTGTTGCAAATCTTGTATAACTCTGCACCACATCCCCTGCAGTTACATTAGACAGGTTTGCAGCATCAGCTTTGACTATAAGTCAGTGTAACAGGATTGTCACACTGCACTACGCACTCTACTTAAACTCCTCTCAAATAAGAAAACTGCTGCATTTTCTCTGCATTTAAGTGACCCACTAAAAGCTTCTCCAGATCTATCCTGCATTGTCTAATCAGTCCATTTATTCTGCCCTCAAATCACCTGCCTTGCACCAGTCAGGTAGTGAAGAATTCTATGCAGAAGAATCACATTAAGTTATGAGAACTCTGAAGCAATTCATGCCTAACTGTGAGGAATCTTCTCTTTGGACATCTGTTTCATAATGGGAATGAAAAATTATTTTGCTACTTGTACAAAAAAAACCTGCAACGTACTGATGAAACTTCTCAGTAAAAGGTACAATTCCAGAGATGCTTATCAGCCTCTTAAGTCTTTGTCCCATGTGTTAATTCATTAGTCTATACAACGTGAAATGGCTTCTTACTCTAAAATCTGGTGCACATTCATTCCCCATATGTGTCTGAAATCTAAGTTCCATGACACAATCTTCATAATTAAATTATGTGCTAGAAAGGGAGGGAGGGAAGGCAGGAATCAGAATATCACTGCCAATGAGATTTTGCTTAAAGGGCCAGAGTCGTGTACACTGAGAAAAACCTATTTTGATATAACGTGCTTGGTTTTCATTACAACCTTGTCAGTTTACAGCCCACGCTACCCCAACAGAAGTATTTCCAGTAGACTAAAGGTTACACACAAGCTATAAGGAAGAAAGAAAACTTTCTAGATTTCAGATAAATTACACTGGTCAAGATGATGCTCATCACTGCAACCTGGTGTAACATAAACTTTGTCAGAAAACCTGCCAGACCCTGAAGCAGACAGGAGCCCGAACAAACGGCTTCGGTACCTGAACTGTTAACTTTTCCTTCGCTGTTGTAAAGCACCTCGGTACCGGGAGCCCCACGCCCTGCAGGCAGCAGCACTGCCCCGATACATAGACCACACCGGCCAGTCCCACGGCACAAGAGCAACTTGCCAGCCCTTTGTAGCAACACTGTGCACTTCAGAGCCACCTTACTTCATGCCAAGAAGGAAGGGGACGAGGAGAAAGGGAGGACACCGCACGTTACCCCTGCCCCAGGACAGCAGCAGGCAGC
>NW_009932664.1:0-10633 GCF_000696875.1 Nestor notabilis
GCCTGGAAGCCGCCAGGGGTTCCTCCAGTCTCATCCGTGCCCGCGCAGCGATGGGAGCCCAAATACAGCACTGCCATACCACCAGGCTGCTTGCTTCCGTCACCCAAGCCTCGCCACCAAGAAACCTGTAGGCAGGAGTGACCCCAGGGTAGATAACCTGGCTGCCTTCCACTCCGGATCGTCTTCCTCAGACCTCTCTGGGTCCCCACAGACTGCAGGCTGTCAGGGGCATCTTACTGGTGACAAAATGGGGTAAAACCAACCAGTGCTCTGGCAGCAGTTCTCCGGCGGCTTTCCATCCGTGTTCCCCTCATTAAATCCCCTTTTAATAGAGCCCTGCTGAGACAGCAGCTTTCAGAGTTGGTGTATTTTCTGGCTGCGTTTCAAGACCTGGCTGAAAGCAATTAAAGCTGCTAGTGTGGTGCTGAGCTCCCAAGGTCCCAGACCTTGCTTAGTAGGTCAAGGCTGGCAGGGTAGCACAAGAGCATGTCCAGTCAGCACGTCGTGCCCTGGGTTTGTGTAAAGGCAGTCTGGTCGGGATTACACCTAAGGAACTAAAAGAAACCGACTCACCTCTGCGCTGGCTAACATGAGAATGTGTTCTTCTGTCTTAGTCTTGGTCATCCAAATCCCATAGAACTCAGAGGAAAAGAAACATGGAAAGGAAAATCCCTGATGTACATTCCTTCTACCTTGGCCTGTGCATCAAGTTTGTTCATGGCTTAGTGGGATCAGATAGTAGGACAGCACGAAACATGACTATCCATAGAATCATAGACTGGTTTGGGTTGGAAAGGACTTGGAAATCATCTAGTTCCAACCCCCTGCCAGGGGCAGGGACACCTCACACTAGACCAGGTTGCTCAAAGCCCCATCCAGCCTGGCCTTGAATGTTTCCAGGGATGGCCAGCTACAGCTTCTCTGGGCAAAGAGAAGTGATTGTCCTGTGCTCCACTTCTTATTAGAAAAGGGAGCGATGATACATATTTTGCCTTCAGCAAGGCTTTCTTTGCAGACATAATCATTAAAAAAAGAAGGAAACATGACTTAGAGTGCAGAAGATACTCTGTCCTCAGAGAGCAGTATCAGTGGTTCACTGTCAGATTGGAAGGATATTTTCCATGATGATCTGTCTTGGGTGATGTGAACACTTTCATAAATAATTTGGATGATGGAAAAGAACATGCTTACTAATTCTGCAGATGACAAAAGCTTTAGGAGGTTTGAAGACAGCTAGAATGAACACGGTCTTGACAAACCAGGAGAACAAACAGTCTTAAAAATCTAAGTCTTAAAAATGTAACCCAGTTTGTAACCTCGTGAAGAAAAATGCAGTGGCCTACACTTAGTAAGGATAAGCACCTGTATGAAATAGGGAAGGGCAAGGCAGTGGCACAGGAATGCTTCTGGGATGTAAGTTGTCATAAAATGCATATGTGTTAAAGTTATGCTGCTGCAAGGAGACTTACATCATAAAATGCAGTATCTATAAGAAATCCCCATAGTGTAACAGTAACAGCAAATCCAGCAAGTCCTTAGACCTTGGCCGGAATACTGCATCTGGAAAGCTGCAGGCCAATTGGAGAGAGACAAGAGCGTCAAAGGAACAGAAAATATGACATGATGCATTTGTCACAATTCTCTCAACCCTCCCGCACAGAGAAGATTGAAGGAAAGCATATCTAGCTGCCAAACACAAGGAGGAATTTCCAAAACTAGGAAGGAATCATCTAGGTATTATCTCCCAAAAGGAAGGGGGAAATGTAATGACCTAAGATGTCAGCAAAGAGGTAGAGTGAACATCAGAAGGGGTAAGGGAATGCTTAACAGTAGTCACCACAAAGCACTAGTGAGATTGCTTGGGGAGGCTGAGGAGTCTCCATCATCAGATGCTGATCAGAGCAGGTTGGACAAATCCCTGCCAGGAATGACATACCTGTAGCTGGGCAAGGTGGTGGATGAGAACCTCTGCAGCACTGCGCCTCCAGTTCTGTTCAGTGGCAAGGGTGGGAGCCAGGATGCTGCTGAGTCAACCCAAGTCTTCCTCAAGCATCAGCTTTTTGCTGTCCTCAGCCTGCAGGAGAACACCCAGTGAGTTTTAAGAGGTTGACCATTCCTCAGAACAACACCGCTTAAAATACGTCCCTTCCTCCAAGGGCTATAAGCAAACTCTACATATGAAACGCAAAACTGGAGTTAAGTCTCTGACTGGCCACAGGAAATATGAATATACTCTGACTTGAAGGGTTTATGTGAATCCAGTCAAAACTTTTTGAAGTGGATGCCTCAGATCAGGCCATTAAATCCCTACACAGAAGCCTAAATCAGTGGCCTCATTTTCAAACACACACTGAGCACTCAAGCAGCTCCTGTAGCGTCTAAGAGGAGACGGTGATTGCTTGTCACATCTGAGAACTTGTGCCACTTTGGCTCTGAAATGTGGACCTGAAAGCAATTTCCTATGCAATTTTTCACAGTCCTAATCCTCGTGTTTTGTGAACGTTTCCCCTATTTTTTTTTTTCCTAGACCATTATTTTCTTTGTAATGTAAAAATAAATATTTCACGTTAAAGCAGCTCCAAAGCTCCAACTCTGGAAATCTTCAATGGATGCAGAACTTCAAGCTGAGAACTACAGCACGCTGAAGATTTTACCATATCAAACACAGTTTGCACTCCCACATCCCCTCCTGCATTCATAATTACATTCTGACTCACTTTATAATCACATTTGGGTCCCAGTCCTGCTTTGGAAATTTCATGGCTGCGGGCAGGGACGTATCTTCCAATACACAGCACCCATCGTTGGTTAAGCCATATGCAATCATTATTGTCACGGCCAAGAAACTGGTTCTTCACCATTTGAATGCACCAGTTACTGCATCTGGACTTCTGGCTGCAAAAGCCATATGGTGCAGAATCCTCAACACCCTCTTTATTAAAGACATGCTAAAAAGGAATACAGTTCTGGCATTAAATGGAGAGATTTAGTTACTGTCACTCTGAAAAAGTTATAATGCTGGGGGTTTTTTGGAGCTTAGCAATGGAACAAGTATGCTGTATCTGTAGGAGGGACAAGAAGTTGTGCTTACCTACAACTATAGTAGAACAGAAAAAATCAATTTTACCCCCAAACTCTGAACATTTACATAAAATGCATCAAGTGTGATTTTGGGTAAGCATTGAACAGAAATTCCCAACTTTTCCCAGAATTCATCCTCAACGAACTGTAAGAGCACGTTTCAGGAATTTTGCCAGGAGGATGCCCAGCCGATAGCAGATGCTTGTAAGCGTAATTAAAGCTCAGAAATAGGAAAAAAGGATCCACTAAAATCTTACCCTATTACTACAGACCATATGACATATGTGGTGGGATTACTCTCCCCTAACTTCAGATATCTGTAAGGCAGACTTCTGCATGGGACATAGTCACCCTTGGCTGGCACCAGTGCCAGAGAAATGAGCATGTGGCACCAAATGAAATCAGCTTACCCAGGGCAGCAGTGTTTGCACAGCAGGGAAGGGAAGAGCTCCTGCTTGCTTCAATAACTGCTTTTCTTTGCATTATCAGTTGGCTTGCTTTAGTCTACTGCATTTATCTTCAGTGGTTGCTTGTATTTATTTTAGGGTGCTGCAATTCATACATCTCAAAGTTCACTTTCTCTTTTTCCTCTCCACAAACTTTACAGTTAAGAGATTTATAGGGAAATATACATACACCAGAGAATAAGAACCCTTACCTGACCTATGCTGCTTAGATTTCAGCCATCTTCAATGAAGTACCAGTTAATTAGCAATCCATTTATAGTACTTTAAAGACATATTTCTTAAGCAAGCTTCGTGTGCGTTCATGCTGCTCTCTCATTTTCCTACCTAGAAATCAAAATATGCCAATGATATCTTTGAACAGTGCTGAAACTGTAAACATAGCCAAGTACCTCCTGAGCCAAATAACATCAGCAGCTTCTCTTATTTCAGTAATTTTCTCTTCTCACTATTGAAACACGAGATTTTTCATATCTTCACATTAAAAATCCTACCTGCCAGTGATAAAAACAACCCTTCCACTTGCCGTGAGTAAGTCACCCTGACATGCAGCAGCTATAAATTTGGAAGTCGTTTCCCACTCTCACATGTGACACCTCCAGTTTCTCAGGGGAAAGTCAATCTAGCACCACACTGCAGTCCCAGCTGCTTAATTAGAGTGACTAGGAGATGGCATCCCCATGCCTGCATGAGGCAGATAGAGAAAGCCACGTGCCACCATCGCAGGGGCCACGCGAGGTGGTGCATTTCCATGCATCTGACACAACTCGCCTCTGCGGCACCCCAGAAGGCAACAACCCACAGAGCCAATGAGCTGTTCCCCACTCTCATCCCTCTCAATATGCTTTATTACCTTCTGAAAACAAATAGGCAACAGAAAACAAACCAACTGAGTCAACATCAACAGGTGCCTGAAGGAACCACAGATCTGAAGAGCTGAGGATGCAGCAGCAGGAGGTTAACAATATTAACACTAGTTTGGGGTAGAATTATACATATTTCTAAAGTGACTTTGAATTCTTCATCTCTTACCAGGGAAGCTTTTGTTACTATGAATTCTTTTGTCTGAAACTATAATTATTTGGGTTCAGAGAAGGAACTGGCAGTGGGTTTCTTTTCATAAGAATTCGGTTGTATTTCAAGGTAAGTAAATAAATCCTAAACCAATTTTACCTATTATTTTACCTCCTCCGGTTAGAAATGTTGGGAACAATATAGGCAATACTAATCACAAGCTCTTGATTAAATGATAGACAAGACATTTGCATTTACGGTTAATAGAAAGTACTAAACACTGACCACTGCCATCAAGGAGCTGTTTCGAGCAGAAGAGCCAGGTTTGCGCGCACCTCCAGCCCCGGAGGACACTGATGTCAGGGATCAATCAGTGCAGACCTCTTGAACATCCGCTGTCAGCCACAGGAGGGCAAAGCGAACCTAACCAAACTAAAGAAACCACAGTAAAGCAACCCAACCGAGGCAGGTTCACTCGTGGTAACAGAGAGAACGTGTCAGGGCCAACCAAGGGGAATACAGAATATCTCTATACATCCTCCAGACCAAAGTGTTTTTCCACTGCTCATTAGCAGCAGGACCAGCTCAGGAAGGAGCAGCAGAGAGGAACAGCGTGGTGGGGCTGCTGATCACCAGCAATGGGTCTCCCACAGACCAGACCCCCTTTACTTGTGCCAAGTCCCCATCGGCAACACTCTGTGCACCAGAAAATCAGGCCCAAACCCCTCAATAGCTGCCAAGCATTTGCCAATCAGAGCATCAAGCACTGATTTCAGAGTAAACTTATTTGGCCATGGCAGACACTGCAGCTATTCATAATGCCCCCTCCATCAAACACAATTTTGTGATTCGAAAGAATACTTGTTTTTCATAAGCGCTGGCATGTCCCCAGCAATCAGTGAACTCCCTGGCAGCCGGCCAGACACATCCACTGGTGGCAGCAGTAATTCCTTCTCATTATAATGTTTATATGTGCATAAATCTGAGCCAGGTGAATTCACAAGATGCAGCAGAATGACAAATGTATCACATACAGCAAAGGGTCAAGGAGGTGACTCTGGAGATTTTTCATCTCTGAACAACTGCATGATCCAAATACACAGTTCTCAAGGTTTTCCAATTCCCAAACTCATGGCCAAGTTTCAGCTAGATCATAACCTTTTACTTTGTCCACAGATTTGCTTCAGTTTTCATTAAACAGATGATAAAGGTAACCTGTATGTGATTTTTTGGAAACTCAATTCAAATATTTGGGGGTTTTTTTAACTTAAACACTCATGAAAATTTTTTTGTAAGTAAATGTTGTTTTTCCCTTAGAAAGACACAGCAGATCTTTCCCAGCTTTGCTGCAGGACCTGTGGGAAATAACGGGTGCTTATTTTATGCATTTCTGATCCTAGCTTAGAGCTGTTATATACAGGTTTGTTTACTTACCCTCTTGAACACATTCTCTTTGCTCACTATCAGAAAGTCAAGGGGTGGGGGGGAGCAACACCCAACAGAGCATGAAGGATGCTCGAGATTTTAATTCGTTGTAGGTTCATATGGTCCAAAGGAAAAATTACTTCAACACAGACATGTTGGAGACATGACCAGGAAAAGGTTGCTTCCACTTTCACTGGGAGTGAGGGATCTTTAACCAAGATGTGCCTTCTTCAAAGTGCGCATGTCAACAGCCATGTTCAAAACAGCTTGGCCAAAAATACATGTCTTCCAGTCTAACAAAACCCAATATTTTAAATGTAAAAGCCATACCAAGCAAAAGAGACTTTTCAAAACTATCTTTTCCACCCTGAGATATATCTCAAAGAAGCAAAACCAGAAGAAAACATTCTTTCAGATCCCATGAAAAGTACTCGGGTACTATGAATAGTTGCCAATAGCACACCAAAATTATCACCCTGGTTTCCTCCGAAGAAATCATGACCTCTAAAGCCAAAAAGCTTTGAAATGGAGGGTTCTGTATCTTTGTCGTGTGGTTTTCAAGCCGGTTGCGTCACCCTGTTGAACACGCTCATACTTTCAAGCCAATTTGGTTTAATGAAAGCAGGCTGATCACAAGACTGGAAGCTTGAGCCCCAAGGAGAATACTGACTATCATGAGACTCCCGAGTAAAAGAACAGTAGTGAATTGTGAAGTGCAGAGGTCTTTCAACACGGAGGCTGTGTTTCATATCTGTGCCATTTGCCTGTTTGTGCAGGAAGCTCATGCCTTGTTTCTTCCCTCAGGTGTCAGGCAGTTGAGCTTTCCATCTGAGAACTGAATTTGCAGTCTCCAGGTGTATTTCAAAAGGAATCCGAAACATTCCCTGCTTGTCTGCAGGTATTTCAATCCCATCACTCAGGCAGGAACTGAACAGCTGCTACATTAAAGGGAAAGCCCACACGTCAGAAGCAGAAAAGAGGAAGATGTTACAAGCAGACCCAAGCAAAAGGCAGCTTATGATTAAGTCATGAGAATGTAATTAAGGGTGTAAGAGCACTGGAATACCCCAGCTGATACTTTCTTTGAGGCCTCCACCATGGTCGGGCAAGAGGCTTTGCTGTAAATACATGCAGGATCTACGTCAACTCTTCTTTGTCAGATCTCTGCTAACCTCCAGGGCTCCCGCAAAGAGACAGGCTAAAGTAGGACCTCGTGGAGGAAACTTGCCACCGTGCAATTACATGTAAAGGACAGTTAAGCAATAGGGAAGACTGACTTGGGAAACAACATTGAGCCTGTGGTAGCCTATCCTGATGCATTCAGGTCTGCCATTAAATTGCCACAGTTATCCCTCCCCGAGTGAGGATTTTTAGCTCATGGTTGCAGTGGGGCTGCAGACAGGAGGGAGAAAGGGGATGCACCAGAGCGCTTGAGGCAGGAATGTAAAGAAGGGATAAGGCAGCAACTGAAGAGCAGGGAAGTGCTGCTGCACAGTCAGATGCAAGAACATGCATGGAAGCAGAACAAAAGAGCATTATTTCAAAAGGAAGGGAGGGACAGGAACAGAGACAGAGATAGCAGGAGTCAGCAGGGGAAGGACCTTGGGAAGACAGAAGGAGGGAGACACCGCACTGAAAAGCTTAAATGACAAAGAGAGATACTGGGGGTTAGCAAATACAGGAAAAGAGGGGAAAGTCAGAGCCTCTGTATACGAGGCTGTGCTGAGGAAAGTCAGGGTCCATTCCTTGCATTTGGCAGGGGGTGGAGATAAGAATACTTTTGTTTTAAATCCTTGAGATGCTTTAAGGTCTTTTGAGTTAACTCAGGTTGAGTTAATTCACTATTTGCATATAATTAGTTTTTACTGCTAGGTGGTCATATTTGCCACTTTGAGTCTAATTAGTCATTAATCACCTGGAGTCTTTCCACCAGCATTTGAGGAATTGCATATATAAAGGCAGGTTTGCTTTGGTTTGTGTCTTGGCTTGCCAGGGCTAGAGCTGACACCACCCTAATGCTGCTCACTATAACCTTCAAACCTTGGCCATCAGCTACATCTACAAGCATTTCTTGCATGCACTTCTAAGTCAAAATCTATACTCAGAATATCTTTCACTGCAAAAATGATCTATTTGTTGCAGAAATAGATTGTTAAAAGCCAAATACACACAAAAAGTGTAAGAGAGGGAGTAAAAATACTTCCCTGGCTGTGTGTGCTTAACCAGGGAGCCTACGTTAGGCGCCTTCTCAGCCAGTCATAGCCAGCAAGATGGGAATCTCCAGAGGAGGATTCAGCATTATCAGGACATTTGGGACAGCAAACAGAACCTGGGGAATGGCAGAACTCAGGGGACCGACAACAGGGTAGAAAACATGGGGCTAGGGTTCAGTTCTGCCCATTATTTACAGGGAGAAAACTGTAATATCTGCTAAAACCAGGTGTTCCCAAGGGGCAGGATGCAGATGGTACAAGGCAGAGGAGGAGGAGGAGGTGTCTCAGACACTGGGACTCAGCCCAGTGAAAACCTCAAGGAGAGACTTCACAATGCCCTTCCCAAACTCTGGGCAAGTATTGAATGAACTAGTATTGGTCACCTGGGCAGCCAACAGAAACTTTTGTGAATATCAAACTCACAATACAAACTTCAGTTCTGAGTGCCTCAGACAGAGGAAACAAGGCACATTTCTGTCTAACACTGATTTACCAGAGCTACACTTTGCATTTTTGCCATTACCATTGACAGGACCTCATTTTTAATTAGCCAGATCAACCAAGGCACAACATCAGCATTTCTGAAAGCATCTGAAAAAGCAGCCTACTTCTGCAAGAAAAGCTTATTTCCATTTGAAGATTAAAGGTTCCAGACAGCAGTAATATGTTTCTATCTGCCATTTCAAAAGGAAGCCTTGAAAACATCAGGCTGTACCACATGAGAGATTAAAAGATACAGGGAGATAACTTGCAACCAATCCTGCATCTCAGAGGTATTTCTTCCTTAATCCTGTCCAGCAACAGCCTTTAACAATAAGAGCATAACCACATTAATCAAGGGTTATTAGCAAGAGATCTTAACACAGCATTTTCACCCATCCATCTCAAATGCACCTCATGTTTCACTGGAGAGTGCCATCATCCCTGGATTCATCAACCAGAAAATCACACACTATGAAGTGGAGTGGACCAGAGCAGGGGAACTGGGGACAACAGCAAGGTCTGCTCCTCAGCTGCACTGACCAGAGATCATTTCTCCCTGCAGCTCCACTGCAACAGCAGCAGGAGAAAGCTGTCACCCCATTCAAAACTATGCCGTGTGAGGAGAGGCAGCCGGGAAGGGGAGAGAGAGAATGAATGAGAGATACCAGAGCACGATCTGCCTTAACTTTGCTCTTCCATCCTGTCTGGCAGAGGTCTTGATTAACCCACAAATGTAGCAAAGTGACAACGCAGTAGAAACGCTGTCTAAGCCCTGTTATCTCCACTGTTCCTATCGCCCGCAGCATTCTTGCTGTTTGAGACATTTTTAACTAAGCAACATTTTCCTGGAGCATACTGCTTTCCAGAAACCCTTTCAGCTTGGAGATAGACTGCTTCCAATTAAAGCTACTTGGGAAGGCAGACAGGGACACTGGACAAGGTACAGACACACACCCCATGGGGTTTGCAGCTTGGTGTCACAGTGACCGGGGGGGACCAGAGTCTCCCAATAGTTGGATTTAATGCCCTTGCACATGAGGACAAGCAGGAGCAAAATGTACAGTGTTGAGAACACACCTGCTATTTTTAAACCCAAACCAGATGTTTCCATTTTGATGAAAACATTCCAAAAGAATTTTTTGTTTGTTCCAATATGCAACGGACACAGTTAAAAACCTTGAAAGCCACAGCAAAGAGAAATCATCATTCCCTGGACAGCTGTGAGCGGGATGGCTGCCAGCTACAGGGCATGGAAACAAACCCTTCTAGTAAGTGATCCTACAGCCAGGCTGCACTGCTTATCTTTGTCCTCGACTTCATAGACTCCTTACATTAAACATTGGAGGGCCTGAGCATTAATTTCTTCTGCTGTGGGGTGGACCTGCAAACAGCTATCCACTGGGATCTGTTTGGAAGAAAAAGCTGAACTAAATATTTCCATATGATAAACTTAGACTCCACAACCCCACAAGTTAACCGCTGGAAACAAACACTAGAACAGAGCTCTGGCAGTGGAAGACCCGATGTTTCTGCAGACCACTGGCTCTGCCTCTCTGATTTATACCAGATTTCCTAGACCTGCAAAACAACCACTTGCAAGCCTTACAAGACATGATTAGAGTCTGATCAGCAACCTGTGCACATTCAGTGTGCAAGGACTTGTTAGACACACAGTTTTGGTTTAGATCCTTTTTCTTTATTTTAACAGTCATAGCTGCTCTAGCTGACACCAGGAGCTTTGTCATTTCTGTTCAGCATCAGCAAGGTTTTCACTTTCTGTCATAACTACACAGAACACGGAGACTAAGAGTCTAATTTATTCGTTGTCCTCCCTGCTGCAGCATTTTTTCTCCAGGACTTCATTTTAGAATCACAGAACAGTTTGGGTTGGAAAGGACCTTAAAGATCATCCAGTTCCAACCCCCTGCCACGGGCAGGGACACCTCACACTAG
>NW_009932664.1:10886-36380 GCF_000696875.1 Nestor notabilis
CAGCGCGCTCCGCCTGGCTCCAAGAGCAGAGCTGCTCCAGCACTTGCAGCATCTCTGGGTCCTCCTCTGTCCTCGCTCCAGCAGCTCCATGTCCCTCTTGTGCTGTTGCCCCAGAGGTGGATCAGGGCTGCAGGGGGGTCTCCCCAGAGCACAGCAGAGGGGGAGAATCCCCTCCCTCGACCTGCTGCTTACGCTGCTGGGGTGCAGCCCAGCACATGGGGGGGTTCTGGGCTCAAGCACACACTGACACTGGGTCATGTTGAGCTTCTGATTGACCAACACCCCCAAGTCCTTTTCCTCAGAGCTGTTCTCATTCCAGTCACTGTCCAGCTTGGAATTGCCCTGACCCAGGTGCAGGACCTTGCACTTGGCCGTGTTGAACTTCATGAGGTCTGCACTGTCACACCTCTCCAGCCTGTGAAGGTCCCTCTCGATGCATCCCTTCCCTCCAGTGTGTTTTCGGGGAGCAGCACTCATCCCTCTCAGCTGCAGCAGCCAGGCTGTGCAGCACGGCTAAGGGAGGCCCCCAGACACAGGGCTCCCACCAACCTGGTCATCACCCTTGGGAGTTCACCACTGTCTGCCCTGACCCTCTGCTGCAAGACCTGTCCACATGCCATTCACCCAACACATGGAGGTAAGGCACAAGAGACGACACTGCCTCTGCTGATTTGGTACTGCCCAGGCTATAGACAGTAGTTATAGTCAAGATTCAGCTTTTACTTACAGCGGGCAGAGTGTTTAGCATTTCCTTTTCCTTCTCCAATCCTGCTATTAGCCTAACACACGTACTGGAATCTTTGACTAAATGCTCCAGCTTTCCAGAAACTGCAGCAAACTTGCACCACCTATCGACACGACAGAGCCACTGGTTTCAGGCCAGAAACACGACTTGGCAACTCACCCGTGCTCCTTACTAAGCGTGCAAACTAATCCTTGTACTGCCAGTATCTAACATTAAAATATGCCCCAAAGAAGCAGTGTGAGACCTTACCAGCCTACAGATACTTACATACACCATGGTGCACCCGACCCGACAGTATCTTCTGCCCTCCTACATGTCCATCCATCCCAGACGAGGGGATGCTGGTATCCCTTTGTGAGTGACTGTGCTTTGTAGAGGAGGTTCTGTGCCTCCTCACCTCTGGCTCAGGCATTTTTGGATTCCTTGTCACAAAAGCCCTGGTGACAGAGAACTTCTCTGCTTCAAATGAACTTTCTTTCACTTTCCTGTGTATTTCAAGAACTCAAAGGCATCTTTCTCCAGGTCTATTTATTCTTGCCATATAGGAAACTCTCAGCTTATCCCTACCCCACTGGTCCTGCAGCAAGGGAATGCCCATCCCTTGTGCAGGCTGCAGACATCCCTGGCATCTCTACACCACCGAGCCTTTTCTGCACACTTCACAGCAGGCACTCAGACAGCAGTATCATCAGAAATACCACATTATATAAAGCTTTCTCCCAGCATCATCAGTCTTTTGCATGCAGCAGAGAGCTACAGATATGTTGGGTGGCTGTCCCAGGTGGCAACCTTGAATACCAGTTGCAGCTATGAGTGCTGAACACTACGGAGAGCCAGCACAGCACCAGCCAGCAACCAAAGGATGCTCCGTCCTCCTCACCTTTGACCACCACTCACTGCCCACAAGCCGTGGTCTCTATGGAGGAGGCACCTTGGTGACACTTGAGGACATGGTGGCTTTTCAAAGAGCTGGTGTGACAGAGATGGGTGTCAGCCATGCCCCACACACGGGCGCTGGGAAGCTTTTGCTTTCCCCTGGAGTGGGAAAGGAGATGTCAAACGCTCTCAGAGCAAGCACTCAGAAGGAATATGGGGTTTCTGGCAAGGCTCTTCCCAGCCAATTTAGCTGCTGTTCAGCATGCCCCATGTTTTGACCACAGAAATAGTGTATTAATTCCACTGTAATGCACCGAGCTTCCTGCTGTGGGTATTGTGGATTTGCTTCGTATTGTAACAATTCTAACTTACAGGCTTCAGCATTACCAGCACACAATACGCTTCTACTCCTTCAAAGCCATGTACTTGCTGGGGAAAGCTGATTTTATGCCCATTTTCTCCATTCTGTCTCACCCATGCTCCACTTTCTGTCCGCTATGATATTTTCCCCTCAAGAATCAAATCAAGGCAATGGTGTCAGCACTTTCAGGCTAGGTACAGATGTCTGAGACCCTCAGGGACTCATTTTAGTTTGCTCATAAAAGAAACACAGGGAAAGGCACTACCACATGAACACTCAGGATTTGTACAGCGCCTCCCTGTTCCTTGTAATGAATCTGTATCTCAGATACGCACATTAAGTCACATCTCTTTCAAGTCAGATCAGTTCCACTGAAGATAATAAAAAATAGAGTCAATAGGCAATACCCACCAGGTGAGAATTTGCCCAGCAACTATAAAACGCACGGAGCAGAGTGCAAATACAAGCTGCCACCACTCAAAACCTTCTGCAGTAACAGGGTTTCACTTCAGCCCCTGCCAGGATTCATCCTCCTCTCCCTCCGCTGCAGCACGGGTCTGCTTTGATCTCCTTATCTACAAACCCTTTGGCTCCCAAGTCTTTCCTAACCTCATTAAAAATATCCTGAAATACACATAGCTGATGGAGGCTAAAATTCACATGTGGGCACTGCTGCTGTCAGCTCAGCCCCTGGCCTTGCAGCAAACAGGACCCAGTTGGAAATCTCTGGCTTAGGAGAAAGCCCTGGCCACAAGTATCACATCTGGAGCCAGCCCAGAAGTGATGAGGAAGGGGAAAGGCTAGGTAACTCTTTTGTCTGAGCCCTGTACCAGGGTCTTCACATCTGTGAAAGCTATAAGACACACACAGCAAACCTTGGAGACAATCAGAGAAGGGCCTCAGGCAGGTTCAGAGGTGGGATGTGGTGGTGCTGCTTCAGAAATTCTTCAGTGGCTTCAGCTGAGTTGCCTCAAGATCAGAAATTCTACTTTTTAGGGCATTTTAATGCTTAGCTTTTAAGTGGAGCTTCCTTCTCTAATTGAAATAACATACAAATCAACAATCAGCAGCTGGGAAAAAAACCACTGATCTGGGAAAATTTGGGAGCTTGGGATTTCAAAGCTTAGCCTTAAATTTCATTAAGGTGTGCAACTGCTTCACACCTGTATCAATTAGGAGGCAGTTTGCTGGAGAAAATCCAAAATACAATTCAGTTCCACTCAGTGCCATGCCCAGCTACCTCTAATGTCCTTTAATATAACAGAGACTATTTCAGTCTTTATGTTGTATTGATGCACCACATGCAGCTAGGATACAAGGGATTCAGAATTTGGAAATTACTTTTTCTGGCAGCTTTCAAAGACAGAGGGAGAAGCCCACCTTCACAACAGAGCTTGTTCAAATAAATGGATAAATAAAATGCTATTTCAGTCTTACTGGCACAATCTACTATGGTAGGAATCCATCAAATCTTTCAGAGATCCCAAGCAGCTTATGTTATATGCTTACACCCAGGGTATATTATTCACACTTGGAGGGGAAATTGGTGGCTTCCAGAAGCCAATTTATTTCTTGCAAAGGATTCAGCTTCTATACCAGCTTTGATGCTCAGTTTTACATCGCACAGCATCTGCCAAATGACAGCAATCTCCATGCACAGGTAAGAATCCCATGCTGAAATACAGTAGTTATTTCTTCAACAGTTCATAACAAACATGTCTTAGTGTTTCAACATATCTATTAATATTATGTAGTCCATTACTCCGCATGAGCTCTACAACTTGAAATTTGTACCTCGGATACAAATAGATTAGAATACCTCAGATTTGAGGTATTTTAATCTATTTTCTCCCAGCTCTCTTCTTGATATTTGGAAAAAACCCACACTGATGTCTTTCTTCATGTATTACATATCAGTAGTTAATTGCAGAATAACCTACTATAGCTAGAAAACAATCACTATTGTTGACTGCTTTTAAATGTTCCTTGCCCAGGACATTCCCTTGACTGTGATAAAGCAAGCACCAGAGAACTGCAGTGATCCAGAAAGTGCTTGCCAACTCACACGAGGGCCAGATTCTCACCTTTCTTATAGTATTATTGCTTTCCAAAAATTATGTATGAGACAAGTGTTTTGATATTCAATAACCTGTTTACAGGAAATGACTTTACACAAAACATCAAATGAGTTGACAGCAAATTGAATTTAAAAGATGATTTTTTAAAATGCTCATGAAATTCATACTGCTTTAAATATAAATTAGCCACAGTGCCAGAAGGGATGAATATATTTCACTACTTGACTGCAGCTAATTTAATTGTACAGTTTTACCTATGTTCTCTGTATTCATTGTGCTTTCCTATTAAGGGATGAAGGAGCCGCCTTTGCTGCTCTGCTGCCTGCTTATACACACTTCCTGGGAATGTCAGGAGGTGAAAGGGTGGAAGGAGAAGCCTTTTGGACCAGTGCCACACCAAGCCTGGCTACCCTGGATCCACAGTATCCCAAAAGGAAACCAACAACTGCATGAGATGATGGGTATCTTTTTGCTTTCCAAGCCAGCTTGTCACCTTGGTACCAAGAATATTAACTGCATTGCTGGACATGTATCCAAATTAAAAGTGAAAATACATCCTTATAGCCTCTGGTCAATATTCACCCTATGTTTTCCCTCACTTAAAGCAGTATTGTACATCCTGGTCAAATTCCAAATCTAATAACTACATTCTTCCAACATAAATTCTTCCTACAGCTTTAAATAGAGTCAGCATCCTTTATTTTCTGCCCATAAGTACTCTGTGCTTTCAGGGATTTGCTGGCTGCTATCCTGAAGTGAAGCTGAAGTGAAACATGCAAATTATTTTGAAGGGCCTCTCTGCTCCTAAGAAGAAATATGCTCAAATTCAGAATCCTAAATCCTACCATCATTAATAACTTCATACAGGAAGTAATAATACACATTTGATGGTTCATACTACTCTGTCACCTTAATAATCACAGTCCCACAGCTTTAATAGGCTTTAATAAAATTACATCCAAAATTTCACCTAAAATTTGAATTCAACCTCTTCCATGAGAAATAACTTTCCCTTTGCTTCCTTACTTGCCATGCACACAACCAAACGCCTCTGGACTTCCTATTTTTGCAGTGGAAGCAAACTGTGAGGCAGCCAAAATCATCAACCAAAAAGCAATCTAACTGGTCTGCACATACTTGAGACAGAGTCCCCAAAGCCCCAACACCTGCCCAGCCATGTGCTGCCTCCATGTCAGCTCTTATTTTGCCCTGACTACAACATGTTTAAAGACACGGTAAAGTGCCCCAGATGTGCAAAGTTTAAGAGTGTTTCAGCAGAGAGTGACAACTAAGATGAACCTCTCTGCATAAAATCAGCTCTGTGAGTTTTTCTACCCTCTATCAAATTACAGCATCCCCAAATTATGTTAGGAGAAGCCCAGTCTAAAATGCAAGTTGCTGTATTTCATCAGCTATCAAGAGATGACTCAGGATTACAAATACTGAAATAAAATGAACATCCTGTTCCAGCTTCTTTAACTAAGTTCTCTCCCTCAAATAGCATCAACAAGTGACTCAGTACAATGTCATAACAAACAGTACTTTTGCTACAGCAATGTACTTGGCAAACAGCAACTCTCGCAAATACATCACTCACATTTTACTGTAGTTGCTAATCAAAAGATCTTCATTTTATCATGAGGGAAAAGAAAAGGTAAGAATGTATAACAACAAGATAGCAAGTAAACAATATTGTTCCCATAATAAGTGGGAAAACTATTTGTCTGCATTTGGATGAACCAATTAAGGATGTTTATGACTAAATCTGGCTTCAAGTTGTAACACCGATGTTATGGTGAGACCATACCACTGCAAGTTTCTTACATTTGAGATTCCTACTAAATAGCAATTTTTGCTCCTGAACAATCAACCAAGTTACCACACATTAGGTTTTGCACATTGTATTTGAAATAAATACCCAAAACCAAATCAAAAGAAAACACAACCTACATCACTACAACATCTAGTTCTTGGTAAATAATTCTGGATGAAAAGACATGCCATTTGGAGAATCCGTTCCCATTAAACAAAAATCTCATTAAAAATAAGCTCCTTCTCACCTGTAGCTAACTCAATAATTAGCTGTAGCTACATTAATTAGTTATAATCCAGAGATTATGTGGGATAATAACATGCTCTAATAAGGAAAAATGATGTTCAGCTTTTGAACATGTGGGTTGAGGCAGTTTCCTTACAGAGGAGCATGCTTTATAAAAACCATGGATTCAAACAAAAGAGCAATTTTAGTTGTTTATTGTGAGAAGCGAATATGAAAACAGTTCTCAGAAGGAAACCAACCTCGCTGTTCCTTTGGCCACTCTCTTCCAAACATCAGGTAGTTACTTTGAAGCTTGGATTTCCATTGAGTAGTGCGAGCCCCGTGCTGCCCAGCCAAGCAAGGAGAGAGGCCATGGCCCTTTGGGAGACACCAGAGTGACTGCTGAGGAAGGGCTTTAGTAGCACAGAGCTGAGACCTGGGCAGCCAGCACTGCATGGCAAATCACGGTCAGAGCCTTCATCTTCTCATCAGGAGTGCAAACAAAGTGGCAGGGCCATGACTGGATCAGCACAGATGAAGGTTTCCTTTCTTGCTGCAGACGTTAGCTTGTGCTCACCTTCCCTACAGCCCTTAATAACCTTCACTGTGAACCACTCCACTGATCACCTTCAGCTGCCCACTTCCCTATCAATTCATCTTACTGCTCTGCCTGCATGTTGGGGTTAGCCTAGTCATATACACAGAATTCAAGGAATACACAAAACCTCCCATTATTTAACACCGCCTTTCACCCCAATAAGCAAAAGCAACATCTCTGCTGCTCTCCCGTTTGACCTGCCAGCTTTCTGCTAGACTTTTCAGCATCAGAGATTCACCACATGAGACAGACTGCACAGCAGTCTCCCTCACAAATTAATCAGGCAGCAGGGCACTGGGTCTCACCACAAAACCAACATAAAGGTACTAGCAATGAAAGTGAGCACAGGTTTTGCTGAGGGTGATGCCACATTTGAAGGTTTTAGTGGATGGGGTTGCTTTTGTCACTGTAAATGGTGACCTGTCCTATGTGACAGCAGAAAGCAGAATCCCTCTTTAGCCCCACAGATTCACAACACTTATGTTTTTATACCTGAAATCATGCGGCGGTGCTTCAGGCATTCCTATTGGTAAGCATTTGGCTTTCAACCCTCTCTTTTCAACTTAAGAAATAAAGTCGTGGTCTTCCAAATAGTTTTACAGTGACTTCATATTTAACTTGCATGTGACTTCATATTTAACTTGCATCCCAGCAGGCCAGAATACTTTTGATCATCTTTAATACACTTACGTGGTGCAGATGTGAGCATATCAAAGCAAAGGCAGCATTTGCAGAATGCCTTCTTTAAATCACATAATAGTTACTTGTTTTGTCTCAAAAGAAATATTTGTTCAAACCCTAACAATGTTCGTGCTATGGAATTATCCACATAAACGTGACAAACATACACAAAGCGATTTTAAAATGCTTATTCTACAGTGATGTTACTAAAGCTCTTAAACAATCGTAGAAAGGCAGATGCATGAAAACAAATTATTTTTATCTTTTAAAACTTAACACTTTTCTGCTGAAGAGAAAGGCATCCTATTTTTAATGTAGATCTGTTTAGAAAAGGACACAGCTGCTGTTCATTCACTTAACCCACTACTGCGCCTCCAACAGCCTCTTACTGCAAATGCAGGCTCAGCCCTGGGATGTTCAGATTTCGGTTGGGACCCTTAAATTGGAGCTCCCATGAATTGGGCTCCATGCTGCCAGGGTGTTTAGTACACTGGGATGCCACTGTCTCACCCAAGACTTCCACATCAAATGCACAGTCCAACATTTCGGTCAGTTGGAGGTTTCAAGCTGTCCTGGAGTGGTATTTGACGTCCTAAATGTTGCTGGCAGCCCAAGGTGCTATTTCTGAGCCCTCACCCACTGGCTCACCCCCTGGAGAGTCTGTGAATGGCTCCCTGCTCTGCTCAAGAGTCCTGCTTCTAATGAGTTTCTGCAAAAGTTCTTTCTGTCACTGCTGAGTAGATAAAAAAAAAAGTTCAAATTGAGATTCATTACAGCAATAATTAAAAGCTGACCTTCCAGCAGTTAAGCCAGACATCTTGCCTTCTGAAAGAGCCTGTCCTGCAGGTGCAAGGGATAGCTTTGATGCTTCACCCATTTACAGATGCGCAATTTGCCTCATTTTCTAAATTAGTGCCTCAAAACAAGACCAAAGCAACCCAAACCACTCTCATTTTCCATTTGGAGGACTCAGTACTTTTCATAAGGCATAAAAACATCTATTTCAGTGGCAGAAGGAAAGCAGATTTCATTTTCCCCTGTACTATTCACTCCTGTCCTTGCATACAGAGATACAAAACAGAGGTAACTAGGAGAGACAAAACTTATCCATTCTAGATTTAATTTCATTATTTTATAGCACAGATTAGAAGAAGATCTTCTTTAAATAGCTTGAGCTAGCCTGGAATTAAAACAAGAGACTGACATCCCCACTGACACACTGCCTTCCTCTACCCCAGCCACACACTGCTTTTACTCCATGAGGCTTTGGCCACCATACATACCATGCGAACATCTAAGAACCCTCTAAATATGCAGCAGCAGAGCACTGCATGGTTTTCTGGATGGCAAACAGCCACTAGCATGAGTCACAAGTCCAGCAGCCGCTCACCCCCTTCATCACTTCCCTCACAAACTGATGCTGCAATAGGTATTTCCAAACCCAGCCTGCCTGGTGTGACAGACTCTGGGTTTGGTATTTGGAAACACCAGTCTGGTTTTAAGCAGGTATTTTGTTATTCACTCAGCTCTCTTGCCCCACATCTTGGCATCACATAGACATGGGCTTCACTAGGCACTCACATGGCAAAGCTGTAAAGAAACCAGCTGGTTAATTTAAAAGAGCGCAGTCCTCACAGCATTCCCCTCTGGGAATTCCTTGAAGCACACAAAAAAATTTAAGTTGTATCACTTTTCCTAGCACATCACTAGTTCTAGTCCCAAATCTATATCCTGAGGGGAAAAAAAGTCTCAATATCCTTCCTGCATTAGGCTACAAACTTTGCAGGGACAAAAGGAGCTCCTACATTACAAAAAGGAACAGCAGGATTACAGTTCCACTTGCAATCCAAATTGCTCCTGTTCCTGCAAGAGTACATTTTGTCACTAAAATAGCTGCAGGCCAGTATTAGCCCAGATCCACCACATACCAACAGAGAACAACTAACATATACCTATACAGGTCTTTGCTGCAGCCCCCTGACAGGGACAGTGACAGGCAGTGCCGAGAAGCTTGTATGGGGCTGACAAGGGACAAGCTTAGGATGGGGCAAGGTGCCAAGCCCGTAAAGCTGATACAGGGCAGGAAAGACACAGGCAGGGTCTGTGCCACCATGGAGGTGAACCGCTGGAGCCACATGAGTTTAGACAAGCCACAAAGCAAGGCTGGGAGCAAAAGGAAGGCAAAAAAATCACCTATCAGTCTATTTCAGCTCAGGACGTGGGAGCAAGAACTGTAAGGAAGAAAGGGGACTATTGCTCTGTGGGACCGTTGCATATGTAAACTATTTTAGTGACTCCCTTTTCACAAAATCAGGTATTGCTGCTTAGGCAGCCTGAACAGCAAATCCTTCCAAGGCCACGACACCAACCAACAAACCCTTATCCCACCCTTGTCCCCAGAAACTACCCATTATAAGGCTACTCCACAATGCTCACTCAGTGCTCTGCGCCCCATCTCCCCGTGCAAGGCATGACGGTGACATTCAAAAGCAATCCAGCTCCACACAGGGCCAACCTGCCAGATGTCAGAGATGCAGAGCTACCCCAGCAAGTCAGCAGAGTATTTACAAAGCAGTTTGCTAAACTATACAAAGGGAATAATTTGCAACGTAATGGTGTGTTTGCATTTTGAATATCCGATTTCCTGTTCAACAAATAACCTAAACACTCCCAGCCAAATGAAATGTAGACAAGACTTAAAATGTTTGAAGAAAAGCACTCATCCAGAAAATTAAGGTCAACACGGAACAGATGGTGCTTCTGAAAAATGTGGCTTCAACATTTATCTTTGTGCAAAATAAAATCTTTTAAGAACCTCCGGCTGTTTGGTGACAGTCCCACTTGAAATATTGAATCTTGCACTCCACGGATAATAAAGAAGCACTAAAAAATTACTTCACAATACTAAATCTAAATAAAGTTCTCTCAACTACCGTGCACTAAGAGTTTTGTGGGCATGTAAATACATATCAATAAAAGACAGATTCGAGCGCTTCTGTAACCGCTATAAATATTGCAAGTGCTCTCCCCATTTTCATAAATATGACCCACGACTCCCAAGTGAAAAGCTTTTTCATTTGCAGCAGTCAGGGGAAAAAAATGAGCCTTTCTTTTTCATCAAAGTCTTTTGAAAGGCTGAATTTGAAGCCCAGCGCACAGGGAGTTGTGAACAACTTGTTAGGATGATGCATGAAATGCCTTCTTCCAGCCTCGGTGGATTTGCTCAATGGGATTTCAGGAGGACTACTGTTATCCTGGAGGGCACACAATGTCACATCTACCTGGGGAGGGAAATAGAGGCTTCTAATTGGGCAGGCCTGCAAATTACTTCGGTAGTACAGAAATGAGCTGGAACAACCAGAAATAATGAGGCAGAGCTGTCAGACACCCAATGACTAATAACATGTTAGAGACAAATCAGAATGATATCAAAGAAGTTGAGTGTTGGTATAAGCAGCAGCACAAGTAATCACATGGCAAGGTGGGAAAGAGGCAGGGGAATGCTCGGCAGGACAGCAGGCTGCTAGCGAGGAGCTCCTCAGGACAGGTAAAGGAAAGGGCAGCCAGAGAAAACACAAAGCTGCACAGCAGGGATCTTTCAAGTTTACCTGAAACAAGAAATCAAACCAAACCCAAATTCCAGAATGAACCAAGCATTTTTGGAGGAAAACACCTGCAGTACTTAAAAACTCCTCCCGTGGATCACTGACAGAGCCCCCTGCTGACAGCCAGGGTCAGGCTATTAGTTCTGATCACAGGGTACACACATCACCCAAATTGCTGCACGTGTCACCTGAATCCCTGAAGTCAATTCATAGGGGGCCACCTCAGTGACTGGACTGAAGAAGCAGCCTGTGGTGAGAAGTTTGGACAAAGCAGCCACGGCCACAGAAGGAGCCATGTGCTCATATCCCCCATGCACATGCACAAAACCACAAGGTAATTACAGATCTACTGCCAGTTTTTGTTTGACAGTCACCAGACACCCAACACAACAGCCATTATCAACCACCTCTTTTTTCCAGTGTGGCTCCCAGCCATTTGCATCTACTAGAAAGACCCAGGTTTTTGTAACTCAAGCCTTCAGCCACAACACTGATGAAGTTGCCAGAGAAAGCTGCTGCAAATCCATTTTGCTAAAAAAGCTATTTGCAGCAATTCTCCCAGGTTGACACATCCTTCTTATTGGCTTCATGATATTAACTTACTGAACGTTTTGGGTCCCGCTTCCTCTAGAAATTACCTCTGATTCCCTGCTCTACTGGGGAAAATTAGCTCAGCAAGAACATTTAGACTCACTGTCCTTAGCAATAGGCCCTGCCACCAGTAAAGCACAGCCAAAATGAAGTTAGATTGCATGTACCAGGGAAAGGCTTTCAAAAGCAGCTTCTATATAGGGTTTTCTTGCTTCAAGGCTATCCCAAATCACATCACAAACAGTTCTGATAAGCAACAGCACAACAGCTCACTGGAGTCTTACAAATAGTAGAGACTAGATCAAGGTCTCTTTCTCTCCCTATCTAGGGCTTTTTTAAACTAAATTAGGCTTTTTTCTTTTAAAAGAAGGTTCTGTTGATGTTGCCGGTCCTATTGCATGGCCAAGAGCTGCTGCTGCACATAGAACTGTCTACCTGCATCAGGCCTCAACTCACTATTTCTAAAAGTAAAATAAGTCCATATTAATTTGTTTCTCCAGCACTTGGTGTTTAGAGTTATTTCTTGACAACTTCTGTTCTTGGCATTTAAGCATTTTTCATATTCAGCCCAAGTCTGACAGCACTATTGGTTATCCTTCTCTGCCTTGCTAATAATTTGGTTGATGGCATGCAGGTGGGTTTCTCTTAATTAAAAAACCCATTTGCAAAGTTTGCATTAGGTGATCTGAAAAAATAGAGCACTCCACTCAAAGGTTAAATATAAGTGGGCTGCAGAGCTCCATGAAAATATTGCATAATTTAGAGATAAAAATAGCTTTGCTTTATTCAAGCTAGGCTGGATAGGTAGATTTTTATCGCAATCAGCCTAAACCTCAGCTCTCCAAGTTGCATGCTCAAGTTGATTACAGAAAATTAAATTTAGTATTAATCAACCTAGGAAGAAGGAAATTACAGAATTAAGCTAATGCATAAATCATGGAAAATAATGGTGGGAACAGCTACAGCAGATCGTTTATTGCATCTTCATGCTTGTCCCACACCAGAATCAACTCTCCCCAGCCCTCCCCAAGCCACTCCTGATAGGTAGTTGTCCAACCATTATAAAATTCACCCACAACACAGTTACCAGAAGCCACCAGCCCAAGCCCCCCAGGGCTCCCCCCAGCCCTTCTGCTACAGACCTTGCTACAGCATCCTCCAACTCTCCTGGTTTGGGGTATCTCCCCATCCCTGCCCTGGTGGGAATGCACAGCAGGACACGGCAGAAGCATGAGGTCTAACAGGTCAGTTGCCAGTGGCTGCACTACCCACCTGGCAGGATGTATTTTTCCCTTTTCTTTGGCAAAAGATAAAGGCAAACTGCACCAGCACAAGCAGGTTTTACGCCCCTGGAATGCTGTGCCTGGCAATGCTGCCATGTCCAGAGCCACAGCTTTCTACCCATGTGTTCAGAGGAACCAGTAACTGGCACTAGAGTGCGAGGGGCAGCCTTGCCCTACCTGCTGTGGGGCCATACAGGTTCCTGCACCAGGAACCAGCACAAAAGCCCAAGCTGTGCAGCCACAGCAAAAAGCACTCCTTGAAGCACCAGCAGGCAGGTCCCAGGGAAGCAGCAGCCTCTCCTGGTCACACCAGCAAGCTCTGCATGGCTGACAGGTCACTTGCAGTTTTGGGCACAGAACTGCAGTACTTGCCACCTCTAGAAAAAGAACAAACCCAAATACCTAGCTATAAAGAATCTGAGAGGAAGGCACGAGGATGATAAAGGGACTGGAGCATCTCCTGTATGAAGACAGGCTGAGAAAGTTGGGGCTGTTCAGCCTGCAGAAGAGAAGCTGTGTGGAGATCTCATAGCAGCCTTCCAGTATCTGAAGGGGGCCTACAAGGATGCTGGGGAGGGACTCTTCATTAGGGACTGTAGTGGTAGGACAAGGGGTAACGGGTTTAAACTTAAACAGGGGAAGTTCAGGTTAGATATAAGGAAGAAGTTCTTCACAGTGAGGGTGGTGAGGTACTGGAACGGGTTGCCCAAAGAAATGGTAATTGCTCCATCCCTGGCAGTGTTCAAGGCCAGATTGGACAGAGCCTTGGGTGACATGGTCTGGTGTGAGGTGTCCCTGCCCATGGCAGGGGGTTGGAACTAGATGATCTTAAAGTCCTTTCCAACCCAAACCATTCTATGATTCAAATACATATTCTTGAATGTTTCTTGATTTAGGAGGAGAAATATACACATCATTTGTGGCTCTTTATGCCAGTTTACCTAACACATAGCAGAGAGTCAGGCCTGCAGAGCAGACATCATCCCATTTAAGCTTGTATAGTAAGGAAGCATTTAGCTTTGAAGGCACATCTACAGCACAAGAATTTTCATTTCTAAGCTAAATCCTGATGTTTTACTCCCTCCCTAATCTTGCTGAACAGGAAACATGCAAGTCTGGACAGTCTTTATCAGCTGGGAATGTGGGAGGGCAGTTTTAGATGAAGCTTTTATAACTGCATTGCTTTCTTCCTGAGGAAAAACATCAGCAATTTGGAGACACTAAACAGATAAATGAAGTTTTTAAGAGTTCCCTCTAGTCACATCCAAACTTTTTTGTTTCCCTAATCTCCTTGAACTCCATCTTCTGTAGTTTAATCCAGAGTTTGTTTAGGATTAAGTTTTTCCAACAAGACACTGTGTATGTTTATACATACTATATACACACACAAACGTCCATCTCAGAATTAATTAAAAATCATAATCCTTATAAAGAGCCATAACAATTTCCAGTTCTCTGGAATCAAGAATAAAGGAATTAGCAGCACGATTAAGGCTGAAGTCAGAAAGCACATCTCGACGAATTCCTGAAGGGCTTTGCTGAAAACTTCCATCTCAGTTTTCAAGCGATTGCCCCAGTTTTGGTGTTTGTTTTTTTTTAATTGAAGCCATGCCTGCATGAGCAGCTCTCCCCTTCAGCCAGCTCCAACTCCCTAATCATGCAGATGCAAACAAAAGCACGCTGGCACAGCGGCTATTCAATCAGCCAGGCACACAGCCCTCTAAGGTCTGGGTGTTTCCATGGACCTAAGCAATCATCTTCCTTCCTCCACAAAACAGAGCAGGAACTGGGGACACAGAGCATCACCAGCAGGGCTGAAGCACCAGGCAAGCCACTGAGGCAGGCAGAGCCCCTCTGTACTCGGCAACACAGCACCGCTCAGATAGAGGATATGAGCCCCTGCAAACAGCCAAGCGAACACTGCAGCTCCCTCAGCAGCCTCAGACCACCATCACCATGCCTCTCACTCCACCTGCAGCACATAGGGGCAGGGGCTTGCTGGAGAACCCACCCTCCCCCTGTGGGGTGCTCCAGGCCACCCCAAGCAGGGCAGCCAGCCCAGGGGAGGCCTGGGATCCCTGCACTCCCCAGCAGCGAGGGCCAGGCTCACCCCACAGCATCACTCCACACAGGGAATGTTGGGCTCAGACACAGCATCACAGAGCTCTGCTGCAACGAGCGATGGAGCCTCATCAGACCTGGGACAGGAATCACAGCCCTGTCACATTCTCAGCAACGTGCACCAGTGCTGGACTGAGGGAAAGCTGTCACCATCAGCCAATTCTAGCTCAACAGCTAGCACTAGCAAGAGCTGCAGGAAGAAAGCAAGGCACCTCCAGGATCCTCTATGAAAGCACTGCCAGAGACTGCACTCAGCAGCACAAGTAATTGCTCAGCTCAAGGCTTAAAAATAAAAAGCATGTCTAAAATGGAAAGTGTATGGACATTTGAGAGAAGCAGGGGGACAACCTGGCAGCTGAGGCCACATGGGCCATAATGCAGCCCAGGAAACTTCACCCGAAACACTCCAAACCCCACTGGTTTTACTGATTCCTAACAAAGCACTTGGGCAGCTGCTGCTGAAAACTGCCTTGTAGAAAAGGAAAGGATCCTCTGTTCTCGGGGTACAGACATGAGCTGCAGAGGATGGCCATAGCACAGCCAGGTCATTAGCAGAACACAAGCATTAACAGTTATGTAAAACAACATCCCAATGGGCTACAGGGAACAGCAATTTGTCTACTAAATGCTCCCGTGTCCAGAGACATGCATGAGCTAACAGAACACAGATGACCTCCCTGCAGTGCTGCTAAGAGCATCGTCTGTACAGACTGCACTCATGTAGAAGAGAGGTTTTGTACCTCCTGGAGCAGCTTTCCCCAAGCAGCACTAGCTGCAGACACCCTTACTGGAATTCGTGTGATGCTGGAGAACAGCGTTATTGGGGTGCACAGGACTGCAACCTGCCAGTCTCAAGTTAAGGGCAAAGCTAATTAAATGAGTTGCTAAGGGCAGATGATACATCATGTCTTGGTCCAGCAACTTCCCCTTTTCACTGTGGACACAGAAAGCTTCACTCTACCACATATCCAAGATCAGGTCAGTATTTCACACTACAGGACTGTTTTTCCACTTTTGGGATCAAGGTGCAAGATCAAGGAACACATGGAAGACTGCAGCAAACAGCAAAACTCTCTCCACTGCCATACTGCTACAGTCTGCCATCAGTCCTTTTGTTAGGGTGGTGAGATAAGGAGCTGTTAGGGGGTGATAAAAGCTGGGTGCCTTGTGACTCAAGTGTATAGGGACTACTGAGCTGCACTTCAGCACTGTACTGTTTGTCTGGACATGTGCACACCTTCCAGAGTTGCTTTTTGCCTCTGCCACTCTGTTACCTACACTGAAACTACCCTAACTGCAGCCTTACCTTTAATGTCTTGGCAAGACTCCCTAATGACCTAACCATTGGGCACTTATGAACTGCCTTATGGTGTCAGGAGCAATTCATGACAACTGCTTGTTTACATATTGGCATGTGTGTGTCTGTGAAGCAAGGTGGTATGATCCAAACAGATGTAAGGCAGGCTCCCAGATTCCTCTGCAAGCCGAGAACTATCTTGAGACTGATCCCTCTGAGGGGAAACAACTTTGTCCTAGGTTCACTGGAAGATCAGAAGACCTTGAAAAATTACTACTATTGTATTTACTTTAAGTCCATGCGACTTTTCAGGGCACAGATTTCCCCTGCAAAGAAGTAAAAATTTATTAATAGACTGAAATATTTTCACATAGGAAACAGGGAGGCAGGGATGCTACTAACCTTGAGAACATGAAGACCAGCCTCTTGCCTTTTTCCTCCCAACTGCAAATCAATCATCCACTTGGCAGAAAGCTTTTAATCTTATGCCACTTATCAGCAGTAATCATCCCACTTTTTATTTGGAATTTATGAACAAGTATTCTGTTTATTAGCTTAATAAAAGCTCAAATGCACAGACCTACAAACATCAGGCACCTCACCACACACCAACACAGGGTTCCCCCCCTACATCAACCTTCTTTACGCTGTAGAGAAGACAAGACCCCCAAGATTGAAATCCATGGCGGAGACACCCGTGTGAGTACGAAGTGCCCACCATGCCATCACTTGCTACCTTTACAGCTACTACTGGAAAGCACAGCCCTCACACCATACTTACATCTCATCTACCTCTGGAACATGTCATAAATACTTCACAGGTCTGAAGTCCTCTTGGCTTCCTTGTCACAAGCCTATGAAATGTCTTACTGCAGCACTGCATAAGAGGCTGTCCATGCATCCAGACCATACATGACTTATTTAAATAAGTAAGCAATCCAAAGTCCCTGAGTTACACATCAACTCCTTACACCATTTCTCCAGAAGTCGCTACGTGCTTTCTCATTCACCAGTTAGCACTGTTCTTCCATAACAGCACCCATATATATGGGTGATCTCACAAGGCATGCCACCCTCTTGTGTCCAAGACAAGTTTCATTAGTTCCACTTGGAAACAGGTATCAGGATAACACTTCGCCAGACCAGAGGCAAACAGCCCTCAGGTGTCTGAGCATACAGGTCTCTCCTAAACCTCCCTTCAGATGTTTGTTGTTGCTGCTGCTTGCATTTAGAAGAAAGTTCAGTAATTCAGACTAAGCAATGAACTTTTGCCACTTAGAAGCAATTTTCAACAAGTAAACACAATAGAGTACCAAAAGCACAAGTATCAAATGGAAATAACTTGTAAACATATGTGGCATAGTAGCAGATTCAATTAACATGAGCAACCAGAGAGACAACTCACAATTCAGAAATAGCCTTTTGTCATGAAGTCTTTATGGCTTGACAGAAAGAAAAGTTAGATTTGTTTTTGAAATGGTTAGTGCAATTTTTTATTGGAGAGGTCAGCTATAAGAAGAATTAAACAGATTAATCCAGTATGACACCTCAGCTTCCAAGTTGTTTTTTAACCTGATCTGAAATATGGCACTGGACTCTTATCTAGAGTCAAGGCATTTGTGATCTCAGAAATAAAACCCAGGAGATGGTGGTAGTGGGGTTCTCTAAGTGATAATTCGTATTTCGTATAAATCAGATGAAGGAAAGCCTAGCAGCTTAACAACATCAGAAGTGCAGCTGGGTGCTTGGCCAGTACCTCTGCAATCCACACATACAGCTTCATCCAATACATAATTAATTTGGATAAGCGAATGAAGGAAGGAGAAGGCAGCCTCATTGAAGAGATGGGTAATGCAGCATTTGATAACAGTTTTTTCCTGGAAATTCAGACTCCTACAATATAGCCTTAGGGTTTTACACAAGGAATGGCTATAAACAGCATATTCCCCCAATACTGTGAATTCAGATCCTACTCTCCTGCTATTTCATGCAAAGCAAGAATGAATAACCAAGCTTCTATGCAAAAAATCACTGTCACTTTCCTTGACAGTGATGATGGTGTTAATGGAGAATCTTTAAGGAGAATACACCTTGGAATCAGAAGTCAAGCTTCAAAACACTCACCATGTCTTCAACTTTCAGCCAAGTTGCCCATTCTCCAATTCAGGAGACTGGGTGCTGGCACCACCATTTTCTTACACTTACTGCTTTTACAAGCTATATTAATTTCAAGGACACCTAATTCACTAGAGCATCTTTGCTCTATCTCTTTCAATACAAAGAACTCCCATCAACCCTAATGGAAGTCAACATATGCACACACAGGACATAGACCTTTTAAGGCTGTATGGCTGACCAACAGAAACAGAAAAATACATACCATGTAACTGAAATTTTCTTCCATTTAGCAAAAGGTACCAATTTTAATTGAGACTTTTCAAGCTGTTACCCTTACTTTCTTAAATTCACCTTCTCCCCCTTCCCCTTAATGTGTGGGGAAGACTTCACTGTGCTTCCTTAAGCAAAATAAGAAATAGATCACATCAAGTTTGCTCCATAGACCAAAAGGTAAAAAAAACAACAGTAAAGGACAAACTGGTTCACAGTTAACTATAAATAAAAGTGCAATAAGTGTTCAAGTAGAGTGTAGAGTTTAAGCAAGCTGTACAACCACATTTGGCATAGTCATCTTTTAAAGGCTCTGCGTGGGTCCCTCCCATTACCGACAGGGAGAAAAGGCTGAACACTATTAGCTGGTGCTGGATTTACAGGTCCTCGTCCATTGCCTCTCCCACTACCTGCGTAAGAGTGGCCGTGATTATATGTAAATGGAAATCCACTTGATTCAGGTCCAGTTTGTAAACCATTTCCTAAAAAGACAGAAAAAAGGTTATCAGGAGTTCCACAGACTGAAATCACTGCTCCCTTACATAAGTTTAGCAACAGTGAATGCATGGAGTTTGTGGCCACCAGCAAACTCCAAGCACCAGAAGAAAGAGTCCCTCTGCTACTGCAAGACCCCCAACTAGAGCTTACCTTTTTCACCCTCCCAAACTACCTCCCCTCCATCCCTAGCTCTACTCTCAACTGAAGCAAGAAAGGTCAGAGTGGCATGCCATTTCTTTGCCCAGGAGAGACTGGAGTCTCATGAAACTAGACTGGTGCTTTCAGAAACACACATCGGCTTGTAGCTCACACACCAAGATGCTTCAGAGAGACAGCTGGGCAGCAGAAGTCAAGTAGAAATCAGCAAAAGAAAAACAGGCTACACAAAGCTCCTTGTGACGTTCCCCACTACCAGGAACACAAACATAGAAAGCTGCCTTGTGAAGTCCAGCCACAGAAGCAACTCAGCTAGCACCAAGTTCTCATGAACTTAAGCTTTATAAGCATCACTGCTCATGTTTTGCTGGTAGGAAGAGGGACAGAGCTGAAAAGGCAGAATGATGACAGGAAGCATGGGGAGAGAAGGAAGAGACAAAAGGAAATTGTTGCATTTAAAGACCACATAAGAAGCAGGAATAAACCACCAGAAGTTTCAGAAGATATGCTCAAGTACAGTGAAAGCAGCTGTCCACCACCCAAAGCAACGGGCAGCAAGAAAGTACCTACACATTAATTGGGCCAAAAGACTACTCCTCACCTCTCCCTGGCACTAAGACTAGCCAAAAAGCACTGCCCCACTTTGCTCAGAATAATTTATTTTCAAGGAAACAGAAAGAGCTTGTTTTTAATGGCAAGTCAAGGACTCAGTTTCTTGTCACCCAGCAGCTAGACTTTCTTGTTGTCACCAGCAAGGTCTAGCTATACAGCTCCAGGTACTGAGTCTGGACATAAGGTTCCCTCTCAATTTACAGCTACTCAAGTTCTTGAAGCATTTTCTTATTTAAGCTTCACTGTTTAAATACATCACAAAATAATCCAGCCAAGTCAGATACTGGAATTCAGATTACCATCACTTCTGCTCTGGGGAGCTGAGCTGGCAGGAAAGCCATGGTGACTGGCAAGATTGAAGTAATATTTAAAGCCAAGGTCTCAGGTGGTTTAAAAAAAAAACCATAATTTCAAGTAGTGCAAAAACTCTTTGAAAGCATCAAAACAATTTAGGATTGGTCAAGTCCCTTTACCTGATAAAGGCACCCTGAATATTCTGATCTCTTCCTCTTCTAGGGAAGAAATCTTGAAACCATTATCCATTAAATGTTCATGTTTACGTGCTTGCAGGTTCAGGCCCCAGTCTAAGAGACTTTTTAGAGCCCAGTACACTTTTGCCCCAGAGTGGAGAACCCTTAGCAAGATAAATTTCTTTATATTAAGTGTTTCTCATCCTTTCACTTCCACAAACTGAAAAAACTTACCCAATGGGCCAAAAGTACATGAACCCATATTACTTGATGCGGAACTATTATTCTGTTCACCCTGTGCCTTCAGAGAAAAGACAAAAAAAGGCATGAATCAGAGAAATTTCACATTTTTACAGAAAGGAGATGATGTATTTCCTGTGTTCTTATAGTGACTCCATATGGAATTTATCTGCTATTCTAATTATTGGCTCATTTTTATCTATATATCACTTCAAATCCGTTTTTTCCAGGAAAGTCACATCTGATCACAGCCTAGTGTGAAATACTCAGAAGCCTCAAACAAGTTTAACATACCAGTTTGTTCTGCCCAATGTGTTCCGAGTTGGGCTCGCTGAAGTTTGGCACTTCTGAATATACCATGCAGAACCTGGAGAGAAATTAGGATTATGAGGAAGTTCTAAAGCTGCTTTTTAAAAGAGTTCTCAACTCTGCAACTCAAATGTTAACATCTCCCATCACCTAGAAATAACTAATACAGACCCCACCATTCAGCAAGAATTCATAGGTACTAAAAGGCTCTTTGATCTCTTTATAGGGTTGTGGTGAAGCTGCCACATTTTCCTGGTGAGGCTGTTTCAGTCAAGCAGAGGCAAGTACACAATTATCTAGGAGGTAAAATGGCCTAAAGAAAACACAAGGTGATGAAAGGGTTCCATCCGCCTCTGTTCCAGCTGCACAATCTTGACTCACAAGGTCACCTGAGACAGAGTCAGCCAGCCTGCTCCCAGACTGTGACTCCATTAGATCTCCAGGGAAAACTTCAATGCTCCCACACACTCCCACATGATGGAGTGCCCCATTAACATAACAGCACAGAGGAATCCAAAACAGGGAATGAAAGCATCCTTTTCCACCCAAGGGGACTATGAAGGAACAGGCCCACCACCAACTTACCACAGGGAAATTAAGGCAGAGGGGAAGAAAGGTTTTGATCATTACACAGCTTGGAGTGGTTAAGCAGAAGTGGAGCACCCACCTCCTGCTGGGAGGCACAACCCAGATAAGGACTCGCCTCTCTACAGCCTGATGGAGAGCAAGCCAACTGGGTGACACTTCTGAGCAGATAGTTTTACAGCAAAGGAAATCTACAGGTCATCACTTACAAAATCCAGCTGAATATGGGGCATTTCTGAACCATCCAAGAGATGTGGCCACCCCAGAGCCCCACTTCCCTGATGACAAGGCCTTCCACAGCTCTTTGTGCAACTACAGTAGCACTCTTCTGGTTAGAAAACTGTTGCTATTTTTTCCTGTTGTTTGTCAAGTGTGTTACTCATGCTTGTTCTTAATCAGGAGGAGTCACCACCTCAGTTTGTGGGCAGTTTAAAGATGGTTTAATAAACCTTGCTTCTGTTTAGATATGATTCACTGGAGTTACCTCTGTCTTCCTACTTTGCACTGCCTGTCTCTCAAGCATGATACACACACACAAGCCTTCCACAAAAATAAAGTGGTTAATCAAGCTACAGCCTAGGTAAGCAATGCAGATTAAGTCCCTTGTCATTTAGACACCTCCTCCCTCTAGGTAAAAAACAGACCTGTGCCAGTGATGAGGGCTGATTTTCTTCAACCTACCTAGAATTCAGAGAGGGTCAGAGCTCATTTCCGTGTGGACACTTACTCCACAGCTGCCTGAGCTGTACCTATTCATGACCATGTATTAAGACCCACCGTGTCTCATACTTACCACGATGCTCTACTAAGTGGACATAACACCACAAGTATGAACACACAATACTTACTCCCCAATTTTATGCAGCTCCCCTCCTCGTCCTGTGTAAAGCGTCAGGCATCCTTTCCAGAGAGACGCATACCTGGCCAACGAAAAGAGAAGCAAAGCAGTCTTACTGAATGAGAAATACCACTGTTGAAGAAAGTGGAGGCATGCTGTCTTCCAGGAGTTAGTAAGTATTACATATCAGCATGAATGGAATAAAATATTTCCCAGGGACTCCAGCTTCACTGAGCTAGGAATTGATGGATCCCCATTATTTTACTTATTGCAAAAGGTACTAGAAGCTCAGGTGACTGACTCCTTTGGTAATTCCAGGAAAGCAGCCAATTATGAGATTGGATGCTCTTTCCTTGGCTGGAGCAATCCTTATGACTGGTCCTGCAGAGGAAAGGCATGTTGCCAAAAGCAGTATCTGTGTTACCATTCAGTGATAACTCTCAGTTCTGCTTGCAGCAGGAGCCAGAAAGAACTACCTTTGTTCAATGGAGAATATACATACTGCTACAGAACAAATGCAATAGGAAGTGCTTACTTTTTCAGTATAGGTCCTTACCAGATATATATGTTGGGGTTTTTTAAGGCACAAGTTTGACCACCATGTTCCAAGTGAGGTATAGAAAGGCACTGACATAATTTTCTGATTGCAGAAACACTCAAGACAGCATGAGTGCACTCCAGTCTTTATAGTGACACTTGACTCTAAGCACTGGAATTTAAGTGATGCAAAACTTCCTGCATAATTGTTCCTTTCAGTGAGGGGCATCATGTATAGGAAGAAAATAATGAAAATACAGACCAGAAACCCAGAAGCAATGCAAGGGAGTTAACAGGAACATGGCTGTCTCCCAGCAAAGGAATAAGGAGCCCCAGCAACTGCACTCTCAGAAGTCACAGATAATCTGGATAAGGCACCACTTCCTTATGCTCTGGGTCTATCTCTGAAACACAGATTACCAACCTTCCTCTTGCCCTTTGCTTTATCTGCTGAGACTGGGAACCATCCAGCTGCACACAGAGCCTCAGAGGCACCAGGAAGGAGTCAGGCCAGCAGAATAGGACTGCAGTGCCAATCCAATTATAACCTTCTCTGTACTTCAGCATGAGTAGTAAAGCATAGTATCCACCGTTACAGTGCCCTTCTCAGGAGCTTTCCATCCAGAAGCAGGATCAATGCTCTTCATAAAGCTACCTTTCACTTTAAAGATTGCCTTTATGCTTAACTTTTAATAACCAGCTAGTTGAACAGTCTTGTGACAGAGCACAAGGGAAGAGAGCTACCAACTACGTCAAACATACATTTACTGGGACAAGATCCAGCACATCATGGGACTGATAACCTCCAGCACAAAGTTATTCCACATATGCAAGCATTTGTTTTTGTCTCAGGAAGAGCTGACTATAAAGCACTAAACTCCAGAACTAATTTCAAATTAAGAAATCTTAACTGCAACAGCTACCTGTAAATGGGTTAATAAGCCAATGACAAAAATCAGCCACAGTGTCTGCTTTTGCAGAAGAATGCATCTATAGCTTAAAATTCAGCAGAAAATGACATATTTACATGTGAGGCCTAACTAAGCTTTTTTACTTGTAATAGTGTGCATCTTGTAAAGTCAGATTAGCCTACAGAGCTGAAACTTACCTGCCGTGCAATGGCAACATCACACACTCAGTCCTATTTAAGTATAAAATCGTGTTTGGAGAACCCTGCATGGCAGCACGAGGGCATCTTTCTGAGCTTCTGCAATCTCACTCACCATGTAGTCCTAAGTGAGCATGCAATCCATGTAAATGAAGGCATGACTTAGCCATCCACCAGGAACAGTGATGTCAGCTCATGAATTTAATTCACACGAGCCAAACTCATTTTTCAACACAAAGGGGTGCAACAACCCTCCCATTTGTTGCACTGAAACATTAGAGCAGCTACAGCAAGCCTGCCACAGAGCAGAGTACAGTGACACTGCTAAACAGCGTCACTATGAGTTTGTTTCAATGTCATCTACACACAGGGCTTTGTGCTGGTCCAAGCTCCAATTTAGTTCCACCCACAGCACCCCTGCACTCCACGTGCTCTTCACACAGGCAGGCTTCCCAGAACCACCTCTGCTGAGGAGTCATCAGGCCCTCTGGTGTAAAAGGACATTAGCATAGCAGGAAGCAGCTGTAGTTTTGGTGGCAAGGGTTATCCGATTTCATGTCAAAACCAAGAATTACACTCAGATAAACAACCTAAGAGCAGCTCAGTTAGCAGCTCCACTGAGTAACCTTTTACCTACTTTTTCACAAAAACAAATCAAGAACACCTTACACACTGCGTAGCTCCACCACCTCCTGCAGTGCTGTAGGCCAAAAGATCAGTGTAATGCATTCTAAGCGTAACTTCACTGGCATAAAGAACTCCAAGTGACTTAACACTTTGCTACGTACAATTTAAGTGACATGGCAAAGGATTTTCAAGCTGAATCTAGTATGCTTTCTCACAACTTAACGTTTTGGTTTTGAGATTTTTTTCAATTAAACCAGCTCTGGGATAAGTTAATTGCACCTAACCAAACTAATATGCTCTACAGTGTAGCCCTAACATGAATTTTTACAGTAAAAAAGTTCTCCTGTGCCAGTCATTTCTGTTAAACCCACTGCAATGAAAAGCAACTTTTCTGCACAAGAGACATTAATCATCCCCTTCTTCCATCAAGGAGCTGACTGCTAGAGTAAAGAATTGGCTGTAAAAATAAAAACATGCTTTTGACCTCCCTGCTTGATTTACAGACTAGGACTGACTGTTGCATTCACCCCCCACCCCAAAAGAAATATTTTCCTCGAGAGCTTTTTTTAAAGCCAAATCAAGTCTCCTATTAAACACCACCTCCTCATTATAAATACAAGCCCCTCCTAGCCATCTACTGACTGTATGCTCAGGCCAGGCATGTTCTGGGGTGGAAAAGGTGGTGGGATCTCAGGGTGCCACCTGGGTAACAGGGAGCCGGTTCAGGGGGGTCCAGCTCTGTCATCCGCACCTCTCAAGAGGCGGCCGAGCTGCTCAGAACCCCGCACCTCCGCCTCGGTGACAAAGGACTCCCCGACCCGGCGTGCCCCGGCGCGGAGCGCAGGCAGCACC